>NC_089220.1:130199656-130499656 GCF_963924675.1 Phocoena phocoena | reverse complement strand
ATAATTAATTCTCACAGAGGTTAAATCATTTGCTCAAGGTCATAGAGCTGCTACATGATGGTGCTAGGATTTGATCCCTGGCTGCCTGACTCCAAAGTCCATGTTTTTAATACACTTTCTTAATAAAATGGGTTGTCCAAACAGCAATTTGTGGTTACATAGTTCTTTAACCTAATTGTTATTATCCAGAAGGATAACATTAATTAATGCAAACCCAAGTATAAAATATCTAAATCTGAATAACAACAAGCACACTAACATATTGCTGATGTCAGGGTTCAGAGTTGTTTAACTGCATATAATTGAATTTTCTTTATTCTAATTGTAGAGTTTGTAACAAGTTTCATAGGCAGTTTTGACCTTCTGTTTTCATGCTTAATGAGGGTATGATATTAAAGCCTGGCCTCTTGCAGTTACGTCTATACTTTACCAAATAAAGAGTTCTGGTTTAATAGATCAATGTAGATAAACTAACTATTCCAAAAGTCCAAAGGAAACAATTTCTTAGCTAATATCCTAAGCTGATTACATAGTTGTTGTATCTCAGTTGTTGTATCTTTAGTTTGAAATCTGTAGGGTCATGAAAAAAAAAAATTACCTGCCTTAAATATGTTTGAAAAAAGTTTGGTTTAAAGAACAAAGTTTTGCCATATAGGAAAGTAACTGCATGAGCCAGTAGGCCCGCTGTTTCCTCGTGGCAGCAACCCTTAGAGCTCTAATATTAAATATGCCCACAAGAAAATTTACTCCACTATCTAGGGTTCTAAGAAAAATAGAACAGGGAATAATTGCAAATCAGGCTTTCATCTGCTACATAACCCAAGGCTTTGCTCTTACATGCTCCCTTCCCTAACCAGTGTCCCTGCGCACCCATCTCTCTGCTGAAACTTTGATCAACAAATGTCCATGAAAATCTCCTGAGCCCTAAGTGTTTTGGATAATTCTCAAGGCTTTGACCCAGTCTTGCTTCCCAAATACCTGCCCGGTGGATGGGAAAGAGGAACTCAGCCTGTTCTTTTGTCTTTCATTTCTCACAGTCAGTTCATTCCACCGTAGGTTATTTGTTCTCACTTCTGCCTTCCTCATCTCATTTCTTCCCTATTTCCCTCTAGATCATGCCCATTTATACCTCTGTCCCATTTTTCTTCCTCTTGGGGAGAAAAAAGTAAGTATTAAAAAATAAACTAGTTATGTGTGATGAGCACAAATGCAGTTCTCTTCTGTATCAGTGAAAAAGAAAGCCACGAATCTTAAAATTAAGCTAATCCTGAACGAGTGTCTGCAAGCATCGAAGCGCTTATAAATGTCCTGAAAGAGGCCTTCAAAATCTCCATAAAACATTTCTCCGTTCTAATTCTACTTATTTTCTCTAAATACCAAGTACATACATCACTACATAAATATTTCTTATTATACATGTTTTATCAATGGTGCAGAAAAATTGCTTAGATTTTTAACCAGTTTAAAGCTCTTGTTTTGAGTTACGCTGGGAGCTAGGTAGCATTTCATCATTTTTCTATGTAATTCTCTGTTCTAGATTTCAAAGATGCAGATGAATTGTTTGAGGATTTCCTAAATCTTCAGCAATAAACTCACAGCTTTATGACACTCTCATCCTGGTTCTGGTAGAGAATGTACGTCTTTACGTATTTGCAGATTCACTTGCGAAACTTAAGATTAGACTTCGGGAGCTTTGTGTTTTAAAAAAGGGAAATCAATGGGTCTGTGAATCCACCTTTTCCTGGGGTTGATTAAAATCCAAGAAGAAATTAAGACCAAGTTAAATAGAAAAACTACAGAGGTGGGAGAAATATTTACCACATATACAGAACTCTCTCTCAAGCACATACAAAATACATGATTTTTTTGTTTTCTTGAAGAAAAAAAGATATTAAAAAATCCAGTGACTGATTTTGCCTCTTGAACCAAATCAAATATTTTCTTGTCAGAGTGCTCATAACTGCAGCCTGCAGAGGTCATGGCCTTAACTTTCTCCTTCAGATGGTCTGTGAGTGGAATGTCCTTACGATTAAGGCTCCTTTTGTTTTCCTTGGGAGGGTTTTGCTTACCCTGGCGGAGCGCCTGAGACGCACGAAGGTTCTCTAGACTCTGTTTATTAGATTTTTATCTTCTTATCAGAGTCTTCCTTCTTAAATCATGTCAGCATTTTACCACTCTTCAGGGATTCCTGGTGTTTTATTGTCTATGAACTGCTTGGAGGGTGGTCAGGGAGGGAGCTAGCCTAACAAATACAACATTTATATAATAGTAGGAGTGAAGAGGATGTTCCATGCTCTTATTATTCCCACACTCACCCATGTTTCCTCTCTCCCAGACTGTGAGCCCCTGGGAAACCCGTTGCCTGCTCGGCCCATGCTTATTTGTCAATGGAATGACACAGCTCCTCTGTGGACAGCCTGCTTCTCAGTCATTTTGAGTGGCTCTTTAAACCCCTATGTACTTGCTTAAGCCATTTTCAATCATCCAGAGAGACCATTGGGTGAGTGGGTGATTGCTTTGAACCTAAGAATGTTATTGGGTTTTAGTCACAGATGGAATCTGGATGGAGGTCCATTCTCTCTCCTGTTCCTGCCCTTTCTGTCCACATCGAGCTGAGACTTTAAAACAACCTCATGTGAAAGTATCTAAACTTTGTAGTCTAAGTAGGAAAAATTGCCGAGCTTTTGGCTTTTGCTAAGGGTGGGGTTTTATGGGACAGTGGAGGGAGGTGGTGGGAAAGCAGGAAACCCAGAGAAACGCTCACGGTTGGGAAAGTGAATCATCCCCTTTCCCTTTCATGGAGTACCCACATGACTCAGAGTATTTTTTTTTAAATGATACTCATAGTATTATTTTTTTAACCATAAGCTGATCTGTCTTGTCACATGTGTTTTTTCTGTTTGTTTTTTAAAAATACAAGCTTTAACCAATAAGGTTAACTAGAAAAAAAAATCTTGGCAAAGAAGAGATCCATATCTTTTCATTGAGGTCATAAAGCATGTTTACTGTATTTTTGCATATGGCTTTCAGAGTTGGTTAAAATCTTTAAGACTATTAGAATAAAACATTAGCTTCTAAAGAGGGTCTAAGGCAGCAGATTGCACTGATATGCAAATCCTCTTGGAGATGGATTTTTCTTTCTTTCCCATATAGTCATATTAGGTGAGAATTTGATCAACACCGGGGTGGTGGTGACAGAGGGGTGGAAATACAGTCATCAAAGAGCATTCATGTGTTTTCTAATGTTCATCTACCTTTTCAAAAAATATTTATTGCACGTTTACCTGCATGAGGCATTGTTTATCTTGGAATCCCTCGTCCAATGGGACACTGGAATAGCTGCCAGGTGTACACACGTTGATTATACGTATTCTCGTCTCACCTTGCTGTGCCTGTGAACAAAAAATTCTCTTTCCAGAGATAAGTAGCTATTTTATTCGTACCCATTGGGGAGACTTCAGGTTATGTGCTGCATTCCATGGTAAGGCAAGTGTAAATTCTTTGGAGAATCAAGTAGGCTTTTTTTTTTTTTCTTTCTAATGAATCTTCAATGACTATTTTTTTTTTTCCTTAAGAACATTTTCCCAACTTATTAAAGCAATAAGTTCCTGTGGAAAAGTGCTTAACATAACAGTTTCATGGCCAGTTTTCCCTTCCAGCTGATAACATAATAGCGAAGGAGGAGCGCAAGGCTTGGAAACTTGGGACTAAATGCTACTAACATTTTTTTAAGATAAAAATGAATAGCGATGAAAGATGTTTGGAATTGTATCATGAAGACTTATGTCCACTTTTCAACTGAGTCTACTTAATTTTTTTTTCTCAATTCACTTTTCATTCCAACTCAAATTTGAGGCACTAAGTCTGTTGACTAATCTACATACTCAGACTTCTTTTGCATGATTTTCTATGGTTTGAGTATTCCAACTATTTAAGATTTCCCTGATTTCCTCAACATCATCATACTTTTCACCTTCATAATTGATTTACCTTTTACGGAAAAGATATAATTATAAATAAAAGCCTGGTCTTCTGTGTAATGTAACACATAATTGCTAATATGATACAATGAAACAGGCAATAAAACTATCGTCTCTACAAAGCCTAAGCTTCTGGGCTTTCTAAAACTGGTGAATTTATATTAGTTATCTCATTGTTGGTGCAATTATAATAATCTTTCAGAGTAACTATGGTTGATACAAGGTCATTCATTCATTCATCATTCATTCAGCTAACATTTATATATTAATTAGCAATTATCTTCCAGACCTCATGTTAGGTATTAGAAGAAGGAAGAATTAAACATTATGATTTTTTCTGTTGTTGTTATAAGCCCCTCCTTGAATGTCTTTTGAGTTTCATTGAACTGTAAACAAATGTTTATGATATAGTAGATAAGTGCTATTGGCATCACAAAGGATGGAACCACTGATTGCTTAGAGGAGATCCAGCCAAATTATGAGTTAGATCTCTAAAGAAAAGGAGGAATTTGGAGGAAGAATTTTTAATGCAGGGAGAGAAGGGTCAAGCAAGGACAAAGAAAAGAGCATAAACCTATATCACCTGGGGGAAAACACCGTTCCTTGTCTAGGGGCACATAGGAGGGAGTGATTGGAGGTGATATTCAAAGTTAGAATAGGATTTACTGATGAAAGCCTTCTGTGCCATACTAAGGAGTTTTGTGATGTCTGCCTCATACCCTGCCTGCTCCTTAATGGAAAGAAAATTAATTTTCAGACAATATGTGGTCAATTAGCCTTATTAGTCCTAGCTTAAGTAGTATTAGCCTTATTAACTACAAACATTTTAGTATTTTTTTGTGAGTTCAGCATAGACAGTATAATGTCCATTTTACCTGTGACTATTTTGTCAAACCATTCATCCGTATTATAAGAATTATACAGTGAGCACTCCACTTCTACAACCAAGTATAAAAATCACATTACCCTTATGTCCCGGACACAGATATTCTGGCAAAATTTTAAAATATTCACTTCTTGGAACAATAATTTACTCTAAACTCATGAGAAAGCAAAAACAATAAAAAACAAATATGACGTAGTGAACAGATCATGAAGGTCTAATTTTCTATTTCAGAAATGAGAGATGAGATCTACCATCTCTACATCACTGAGATTTACCAGTGGCAGGAAATAAGAATACATAAATAGGATCAGAGATGTATTTATGTTTAAGTCTTTAAAGCTAATTCTACAGCTTTATAAGAATACCCACTTTTTCCAAGAAATATAACCCACAAAATCCTGTAAAATGTGTGGTACATTTAAGGTTATCCAGACTATAGTAAAGTTCTTGTCCCTGTTAAGAAACAGAAATAAATTTCCTCATAAGTTGCTGTGTATGTGTGTGTGATCTTACAATATGTGATTTTTTTGTATTTATTTTATATATTTAAACTGTAATTTTCCTTTGAAACCACAGGTGGACCCACACTCTAATTATCACTTATTTTAGGGGTTAAAAATAAAATGTAATATTTTAGGTGGTATGAAAGCAAACTATAATACAGAAACAACTTATGACTCAGAAAATAATGCAGAATGCAGTACACTGAGACAGGGGTTCTGAAGAAAAACAGCTCAGGGCATGAACATCCAGGTTTTGAAATATCAGATAGATTTCAGCCATGCCTGAAAGCCACAGAAATGCTTTGGTGACTTGAAGTTGTTCACATGTATTATGAATGCAGCTAACTTCCAAAGTATTATGATTTTAAGTGAGATTAAGAAAACTAAAAATGTACAGTCAACTAGAAATACAATTCTCTTAAAATTTACAACAAAAAGTTAGTGATGACAGACTGTCCTTTGAGATACTAAATTCAAGTGGACCTTAAGTTAATTTTATAGTTCAAGGTAACAGAAATCTCCTAAGCTACATTTTCATAATTTTACAGCTCTACTTTTATAACTTTTCTGCCAAAATCTTCAAACAGCCTTATCTTTCTGTTTTTACTGCACAGATAATTATACAAACTCGGTTAAATGACTCTTCTCAAAAATAGAATCTATTTGGAGAGAAGACTTTATGGAAAGGCAAATGGAATAACTAGTATTGTTGCATTAGACCTACTGCAGTCAAATTCTACATTTAAACTAGTTTCCAAGTGATCACACCCTTTATCTTCAGGTTAAATAATGTATGTGCCTTATCCCTTGTCTTTTTTTTTTTTTTTCTTTCTCTCCCATTTCCACCTCTTTCCCAGAAATTCCATATCTCTCACACTCACTCCTTCAGACACGCACACACACACACACACACACACACACCATTCCACACACATATATATAAACACAAACTAACATACACACCACTCTATAACACACCTTATCACACCTATTTTTTTTACTTTTTTTTAATTAGTTTCTCTGCTCCTGAAAGATTATGGCAATGGCTATAGATAGAGTTTGGAACTTGGAAGTATGTAGAGCAGGAAATCATGAAAGAAAGAGAGAAAAGATGAAGAATGATATTGTGGACAATATGTGTCATGTAACTCTCCTTCCGTTCCTTCCATGCTTGATGCTTTCACAAGGCCAGCAAAGTTTTATCTGACTTAGGAACACATCCACAGAGAGATTCATGCCAAGCACTCCCTTAGCCCAGCTTTGAAACCAAAGCAAAGGTAATATGATGAGGAGAGGAGAGGATGCATGGACCTAGACCATGTGTAGAAAGCAGTTTAATTGTAACTTCTCTACAAGATGGCACATTGGATCTTCCCTAATGAGTGTTTTGTTGTTGTTGTTAATTCTAGACTTAAAAAAACACAGAGACTAAAGGAGACAGGTAACTTGTATGAGTGTCAAATGACATATGCTTATTTTTGGAAAGCAAATTGATAATCTGTATCAGAAGTGTCTAAAGTATCATGCCTACTGTACTAGTAATTCAAGTTTTAGAACACTTTTAAAATACTTCCTTTAAACCAAGCAAGTTACCTAAAGCAAAGAAATAGTTTCATGCCTGAAACTATTTCCAGTGATCAACATCATGCTGATCACTAGATCAACTAAACTAAATTAGTGATCAACATCATGTTATTTATAGTGGCAAAAATCTGGGTATGAAAAATTATTTCACAGGGAAATGGTTAGTAAATTATGAAACAATCTCATAGTGGAATGATAAATTAAATTTGGGGCTTCCCTGGTGGCATAGTGGTTGAGAGTCCGCCTGCCAATGCAGGGGACAGGGGTTCGTGCCCTGGTCCGGGAGGATCGCACATGCCGCAGAGCGGCTGGGCCCGTGAGCCATGACCGCTGAGGCTGCGCATCTGGAGCCTGTGCTCCGCAACGGGAGAGGCCACAACAGTGAGAGGCCCATGTACCGCAAAAAAAATAAATAAATAAATAATGTGTTAATGAATTGTTTTTAGTTTTTAGGGAAACTATACATGATAAATTGGCAAATGATAAAGCAGAATTCAAAATTCTATGCTGAATGATAGCAATGATGAAATAAAAGCTAAATAAATAAATAAAGTTAATAAATTTTAAAGACTGATACCAAAATCATCTGTAAGTAATATGGTTGTGGATCATTTTTCTTGGGTACTTTTAAGTATTTTCCAAATTTTTCACAATAAAAATGTGATTTTATATTAAAAATAAATGAGATAATGTTTTGTTTTAAAAATACAATGTCACTGATTAGCTCTATTTAATTAGCTTTATCAGTTTCCATTTTCCTAGTGGTTTTATTATTTAAATTGTATGGAGTGGAATTCTTTGAGACAATACAGGTGCTCTTGATACACTTAAAAAAAACATATTTTCTAAAATGTCTAGATGTTAAGAGAAAGTAGATCAAGTATATTTAAATCTTGTGAATATTTAAGCTAATACCAGTTTCTCATAGTTGGCATCTAATTCCTAGAAAATGTGGGATGTTTCCATTACTATTCAGACAATCTGGAATATGACCAAAGTTACCCAAACTTCAATACTAGTAGAAAATTAAAGTGAACTATTATTTATGTTTGCATCAAATTTGAAATATGGAAAATGAGAATGGATTAATCATCTATTTGTAAATCACTAAAATGAACACAAATTTCTATTTCAGTGATTTGGGGAAGCAAATATTTATTAAGTGCCTGCTGTTCCAGAACATGTTAGAGCTGATTTAAATTTAGAGACTGTAGCCCAGAGATAGTGCAGTTTCTGAAGTGATACAAATCTGTTTAATTCTCATTAGTACTTACAGTATGACCATGGGTAATACTGGGTTGGCCAAAAAGTTTGCTCAGGGTTTTCCGCAAGATAGTACATGTATCCAATACATGTATCCAAATATCAGATTCCTCATCTACAAAATGGGCATAATAATGGCAGTGATAGCATTTGAGACTGAGGAAGCCATTTTTTAAAATTAAAAAAAAAAATTATTGTGATAAAAGTCACATAATATAAAACATACTATTTTAATCATATTTAACTGTACATTTCAGTGGTGCTAAGTACTTTCACATTGTTGTGCAACTCTCACCATCATCCATCTCCCGAATTTTTCACCTTCCTAAAATGAAACTCTGTCTCCATTAAACACTAACTCCCCAATCTCCCTCCCCACTGCCCCCCAGTCCCTGTCATCTACCAATTTACTTTCTGACTTTATGAATTTGACTATTCTAGGTACCTTGTATAAGTGGAATCAAACAGTATTTGTCTGCACCTACTGTGTATTGGACTGCATATTTAAGGTTAACTTAATATATGTCCTACAAACAGAGGAAGCCATTTTTGCAAAGCTTCCCTAGAAACACAGTGTGACCTGTACATCGACCTGTGAATTATCCATTGAGTCTAGAGGTTAGGGTACAGGTGGGAACAGAAGACACAGGTAGGTGAGGTTCAGTAGTCCAGGTGCCAGAAAGCACTGGATTTCATGCCTACAGGTTTTGACTTTATCCTGAGGGCAACAGGGAGCCATTGACTGAAGGGGGTGAAAAGGGATAAGCTTTTTAGCGTTTCTGGAATTCCAGGGCAGGGTGTTCAGAACTGCACTGCCTGAATGGCCAGCAACTCATGCATCTTGTCATCGGTCATAGTAGCATAGCATGGGATGGTTTATAAAAGGTACAGGAAGTCTTCAAGGCAGCCTTGTCTGACCTCCTGGGTGTTGGTGGGAGGGGAGAAGGGTTCTATCTCTGTCTTAAGGTTTCCTGAGGAGGGCAGCCCCAGTGACAAAAGTATCCAGTCCTCTCCCTCAATCCCTCCTCCCCAGGGGTGGAGCAGATATATGGTGGATGGATTTGGAAGGAGGAACTGAGACCACGTAGTTTAGCTGCTTTCCTGCCTGTCCTCAAAGGATGTAGTCTCTTAATCTTGCAGTTGGCTTAGCAAAGAAGCCAACTTGCCCCTTACCGGGAATGCCCTGGTTTCCAGGGCTGTCTGTCACAGGGTGGTAAATTGAATTCAAGAGTACTACATGGGAAAAGCTACTTGGCTACAAGACCTAAAGCAGTACTCCCCAGCCCAACCTAATAGCCATCATATTTTGATCTCCAATTACACAATTCCTATGTTTCTCAGCTAGCTCAGAATTATGTCATTATATTCCAATGGACAAGATAGAATTCATTTTCCATGTAAATCCATACAATGATGAGCTGTGCTAACATACAGTTCTTCTAAATATAGGAAAATAATATTGGCAGAGCTATCTTGTTCCTGCATGCCATCAAAATGCTGTCAATTTGTGGACTTCCCTGGTGGCTCAGTGGTTAAGAATCTGCCTACCAATACAGGGGACACGGGTTCGAGCCCTGGTCCGGGAAGATTCCACATGCTGCAGAGCAACTAAACTCATGAGCCATAACCACTGAGCCCAAGTGCCACAACTACCGAAGCCCGTGTGCCTAGAGCCCATGTTCCGCAGCAAGAGAAGCCACCGCAGTGAGAAGCCCACGCACTGCAACCAAGAGTAACCCCCACTAGCCGCAACTAGAGAAAGCCTGCACACAGCAACGAAGACCCAACACAGCCAAATATAAATAAATAAATTTATAAATAAATAAAATAAAATAATAAAAAAATAAAAATAAAATGCTGGCAATTTGTAACCACAGGAATGCTAAAAGACCCTGATGTCATCAGACAGTATGCTAGCGTCAGCCAAGGAAACTCACAATTTTGGCCATAACGGCCACAGTGTGTTTGCTGCTGTAGAAAGATATGCTGGGGCTTATGGAATTTTCACTAATATAATCATGCTGCTTGGTATGAATTAATACCCAGTGGATGAACAAAAGATCAAGTTACTTTCCCAAATTTGTAATCAACAATGAAAAAGTTACCACTGTTTTGAGATGGTTACCAAAGTTGATCGGCAAAGCATGACATTAGTTCTTAATATTTTTTCAACCATATCGTATTTCACCCATAGAGGAAGGCGATGTCCATTTCATGAAGTTATGTTGCAATCCTCATAATAAGGAATTTAGGGGTCATTTAGAGAATTGAAAACCACTGAAATGAGTTTGTTGTGTAAAATTCATTTAGCAGCATTGTAGGAATAAATGAACTGAACAAATCACTTCTAGAACAGGATACTTACACCAAATTTCTAAACTACTTGAAGTTGTCACATTGAATTTCTACGCTAAACAGCAAACAACCAAACCAACCACTAAGATTTCAATGACTAAGGAACAGGCACTTTCTAATTTCCTAAACTTACATGAGAGATTCCTTCTTTTTTCACATCAATGGGTTTTATATTTCTAAGTGACATGATGAAGCACATTAAATTGTCATTACTTTCCTGGCTTCAATCCACCAAAATTGGGGAGAAAAAATTCTATTCCTTTTTTCTGCCTGCTTTGCTTGGGGATTTCTGAAAAAAACCAATTGGTCTTCTATCAAGAAACACAATAATACATGTACACTTACTTTACATGTACACATACATACATGCAGAAGAAAAGATGCAGTTTTCAAGAAATAGCCAGACAAATTATCTTTTCCCCATCTCTATCAGTTGTTTAATTTTACCATTACAAGGCTATAACACTTCATAATAAAAACAATCTGAAGCAGTTGCAACAAATGGGGACACCTACAATAGTATAACACTGTGTTTCAGTAATTCATCAAGTGTATGATTAATTCAATAGTGGCAATACCAAAAGAAAATGAGTAACAATTAATCTTTCATTGCAAATACAAATGGTTGTCTATCATCCTTATTAATTATGGTTATTATATTATAATAAGAATATTTGATGGGGACTAGATGGTTAGACAGTAAGCTGTACTCTTTCCCTCATTCAAATACAGCTGCTTTCTTTCTCTCACAGATAACATCCATAGAGGTTAGCTCTACAAAATGCTTTTGTATACCTCTTTTGCAATCAATAAATTTGCTTACAAGTAGAAAATTTGTCATTACTACACATGCAGTCCACACATTTTGGACAAACCTATTGTATTCTTTACATTTCCCCCAAATTATGACCCCTCCTCCCTGTAATTTTGTACATTCTGTTCCCTCACCCTAAAACTATCTTCCCTCTATCTATTTCTTTTTGACTAGATAACTCCTATTCTACCTTTAGACATTAGCTGAGATATTACTTTCTCTCCTTTCAATAGACTGCATTAATTTGCCCTCATATTTGGTCTCACAACATCACCGTTGTGGAACTTGCACAGCAATTGTAGTTTTTTGCTGTTAGTTGTGGTACTCATATTGAATCATTACCCTTCTTGGAAGGAGAAAACACTTATCATGGTTTTCTTAGCACAGGTAACAGCTCCTATCAGTCTCTCCTATGTTTAGGGACTTTGACTACTTATTCATCCCAGCTAACATGGGGAAGACCAGTTCTATGAGAACTCCACTCAGCATTACAGAGGCACAGCACTACAGCACCTGTTTTTTTACTCATCCTTTTCCAAGGCTTCGTGATTGAGGCTGAGGCATGTGCAGTCCAGAAGGCAAGTGAATTAGCCCTCTTTGTAGCAAGGCTTGGACAAATAGGAGACCAGAGCAAGTGGATAACGTCTTATTCCTTCCTCCTTCAGAATGGACTATCACGAGGCACAGCCATCTATATGATCTCTTGGAAAGTGGTTACACAAGATCTGTTATAATGTGGTAACTGGCTCAGTAAGAAACCTCAGATGGGCTCTTACTTTTTCCCTTCCCTGCTCTCTTTTTCCCTCCCTTTTGTTTTCCTGGAATTTACTCCCTAACAGAGAAGTAGCACACAAGATGTTGTCTAAGGCTTTTTCTCCTGGTGAACCCAGAGTAAGACAGACACTAACACATAATAGTTGTTTAATAAATAATTAAATTAATGAGAATTTTTGGAATAAAAAAATGTTAAAGACATACACTTAAATATTTTCCGCCAGTTCAGAATCTTATACATATTGGGAGAAAACCAATTCAGACTTAGAGTTAGCTAACATCAAATCTGTAATTGTTAGAACTACATTTCATGAGAGTACCATATAGCTACAAATAGTGTTTTCTCAACTGGTGATTTACACAGGAAAAATAGTTTACTCTGAACTCCTTCTGATATTTTCCCAAAAGGCTTGAAGTGCTATTTAGCATAACACTTGGATATCACACATATGATAGAGAGCAGAGAAGGGGCTGGGAGACAAATAGCCAAGTTTTAGTCCCATGTCAACCTGCTACCAGCATGAACTTAAGTCAACAGAATATTTTGAAATGTGCTGTCCTCACCTACAAATCGAGAAACTCAACTATACTGTGTACTTATGAACTAAATGCACTACCAAAATCCCAAGTTGGGGGCGAGAAGGGGAAAAGCACAGAATAAGAGTGACTGAGCTATAAATTTCCAAGAGGAGTAGTCAGATGAGAGAATGGTTACAAAGCAGTACAAATTGGCCTCACCAATCTGTAGATCTTTACCGGGAAATATCAGATAAGAAGATGACACTGGTTCTTTTCAGATTCAACATTCCACAATTCATTGGAATGCTTCAAAATAAGTACTGTTTACAGACATACTTCAGAGATATTGTAGGTTCAGACTACAAAAACAAAGTGTGTCACACATATTTTTTTGTTTTCCCAGTGCCTATAAAAGTTAGGTTTACACTATATTGTAGTCTATTAAGTGTGTAATATTAGCATGTCTAAAAAATATACGTACCTTACTTAAAATATTTTATTGATAAAAATATTAATCATCATCTGAGCCTGAGCAAGTCATAATCATTTTGTGGTGGAGGGTTTTGCCTCATTGTTGATGGCTGCAGACTGATCAGGGTGGTGGTTGCTAAAGGTTGGGGTGGCTTGGAAATTCCTTAAAATAAGAGGACAATGAAGTTTGCCACACAGACTGACTCTTCCTTTCATGAATTATTTCTCTGCAGCATGCAATGCTGTTTAATAATATTTCCCCCACAGTGTAACTTCTTTCAATATTGGAGTCAATCCTCTCAACCATGCTGCTGCTTTATCAACTAAGTTTATGTAATATTCTAAATCATTTTTTGTCATTTCAACAATCTTCATAGCATATTCACTAGGAGTAGTTTCCATCTCAAGAAACAACTTCCTTTGCTCATGCAGTAAGAAACAACTCCTCATCTGTTAAAATTTTATCGTAACATTTTAGCAATTCAGTCACTTCTTCTAATTCCAGTTCTTTTGCTATTTCCACCACATCTGCAGTTATTTCCTCCATTGATGTCTGGAAACCTTCAACGTTATCTATGAGGGTTGGAATCAACTTCTCCCAAATTCCTGTGAATGTTGATATTTTGACCTCTTCCCATGAATCATGAATGTTCTTAATGGCATCTAGGATGGTGAGTCCTTCTCAGAAAGTTTTCGATTTACTTTGCCCAGATCCATCAGAGGAATCACTGTGGCTGTCACAGCCTTACAAACTGTATTTCTTAAATAATAAGACTTGAAAGTCAAAATCACTCCTTGATCCATAGGTTGCAAATGGATCTTGTGTTAACAGGCATGAAACGACAACATTAATCTCACTCTACATCTCCATCAGAGACCTTGGATGACTAAGACAGCATCATCAATGAGCAGTAATATTTTGAAAGGAATCTTTTTTCTGAACAGTATATCTCAGGAATGGGCTTAAAATGTTCAGTAAACCATATTGTAAACATATGTGCTAGTGTCCAGGTTTCCACTTATAGAGCATAGGCAGAGTAAACTTAGCATAATACTTAAGGGCCCTAGGATTTTCAGAATAGTAAATGAGACTTGGCTTCAATTTAAAGTCACCAGAGTGACTGACAACAGTCAGCCTGTCCTTTGAAGCTTTAAAGCCAGGCATAGACTTCTCCTCTCTAGCTATGAAAGACCTAAATCACATCTTCTTTCAAAGTAAGGTTGTTTCTTCTACACTGAAAATCTGTTGTTTAGAGAAGCCACCTTCATTAATGATCTTAGTTAGAATTTCTAGATAAGTTGCTGCATCTTCTATATCAGCAGTTGCTGCTTCATCTTGTAATTTCATGTTATAGTGACGGTATTTTTCCTGACACCTTATGAACAAACCTCTGCGAGCTTCACACTTTCCTCCTGTAGCTTCCTCACCTCTCTCAGCCTTCAAAGAATTGAAGAGAATTACAGCCTTGCTCTGGATTAGGCTGTGGCTTAAGGGGATGTTGTGGCTGGTTTGTTCTTTTATCCAGACCTCTCTAATTGTCTCCATATCAACAATAAGGCTATTTTGCTTTCTTATCATTAGTGTTTTCACTGGAGTAGCACTCTTAATTTTCTTCAAGAATTTTTCCTTTACATTCACAACTTGGCTAACAGTTTGGTGCAAGAAACCTTGCTTTTGGTGTATCCCAGCTTTCAACATGCCTTCCTCACTAAACTTAATAATTTCTAACTTTTGATTTAAAGTAAGAGGCATGCAAGTTTTCTTTTCATTTGAACATTTAGATGCCATTGTAGGGTTATTAATTGGCCTAATTTCAATACTGTTGTGTTTCAAGGTACAGGGAGAGATGGAGGAATGTCTAGTTGATGGAGCAGTCAGATCACACACAACATTTATTAATTAAGTTTGAAGTCTTACATGGGTGCAGTTCATGGTGCCCCCATACAATTACAATAGTAATATCAAATATCACTGATTTCAGATCATCATAACAAATATAACAATAAAGAAAAAGTTTGGATGATTGTAAGAATTCCTAAAATGTGACACAGAGACACAAAGTGAGCAATTGCTGTGGAAAAATGGTGCTGATAAACTTGCTGGATGTAGGGTTGCCACAAATCTTCAATTTGTAAAAAAAATGCAATTATTTGCAAGCATAATAAAGCAAAGTTCAATAAAATAAAGTATGCTTGTACCTTAGTTGGAGAGAGTCAATTTGTATAAGTAAAAATAATTTTTAAGGGTTATGTGAATAAGTGCAGAAAGGAAACAAAGTGAATGGACAAAGGTGAAGAGAATGCAAACCAAAAAAGTCTAGTATACCACAAAGACTGTTTCAAATGCTTAGCACACAATCAAATACACACACAACACACACACACACACACACATTCTTATAAGAGTTGATGTTCTTATCAAGCCCTTGTAAGAGGAGAAACCTCAAAAGATGTTTGGGACAGGAGATTAGACACTGTAGAAAAGAAAATTTTAAAATTGGAGGGTAGAAAGAAAAATATCACAGAGACATAAAGTGATAGAAATTATGGATGAGAGACTAAGAGTCTTTGAGGATAGAAACAGAAAGTCTAATGTACATTTAAGAGGAGTCCCAGCAGTAGAAACTAGAGAGAATAGTGGAAACTCAATATTCAAAGATAAAAGATGAGAAATTTCCAGAAAAGAGAAATAATTCAAGTATTAAAAAGTCCTTCTAAGTACTAATTAGGATACATTTAATGAAGTCCACACCCATGCATTTTATATAAACTTTGCACAATCTCAAGGGTGAAGAAAAAGGCAGATCACTTACAAAGACATGACAATCAGATCAACAGCAAACTTTGAGTATATCCTTAGTTGTTAAGGTGGGCTAAAGTCATTATGGATCAGATTTTTAAGTGGGAATATAGCTTCTTCATGCAATAGAAAGGCTATATTAGGAGTAGAGACCCTGTGGTCTAGTTTCAATTCAGCCCCTAATTGAGATCAGCACTCCCAGTCCCGTTTCTATGTTTGTTTTCTAGAGAATATGAATGAGATGTTGGGAGTCATGGATCCTGCAATTTGGTGGTTTCCTGGGCTCTTCCTTTGGTGTGTGTCTTTCTCACTTCACACCCTCAGCCTCCCTGATATTTATCAAAAGCACCTTGATGGTCTCATGTCTTCCATTCACATCCTCAAAGAGCTCCAGGCTCTTTGCTGTGTCTTTTCCATGTCTGGGCCATTGGGGAAATAAATGAACCACACACACACATAGATAAACACATACAGATAAAACGAATTCTAAAGTCAAAAGGATTTGGTATAAGTGTGTATGAATGCATTATTAATTTATGGAAATTTTTATGGTGAAAGCACCTATAGATTTCATCAGCCAGTCAAGGCAATATATTGGTTTATATCCAAATATATACAGTATCCAAAGTATCTCTATTGTACAGCTAATGGATAATTTTGTAATTAATTTTTACAATTTTTATTTACTATCTCTCAAATGTAATCAGAATATCCAGTTTCCTACATATTTTGTTAACAGTATAAATATCATCTAAATTTTAGTATTAATGAAAAGCTCGTCCTGACCAGGAAATGTTTCACATTTTTCTTTCTTTACCTACACTAGAAATCTCCAGCTTTCATAAAAAAGGAGCTTAAGTGAAGAGGAGCTGTTGGTTAGCTTCACAGAATAACAGCCACTGTTATATTTTAAAATATCAAACCATTAAAAAAAATCCAATTAAATAAATGGGGTTACTTTAAGTTTTAATTAAGTAAGATATTGTTGTAGGAATTTTAAAACTCTTATATCAATATATTATGAAAATCCATGAGGGCTGCAGAATCATGCAGTCTCACTCTGGAAAAGTTACACAGCAGGAAACCAGATATTTTGGACACCAGTGTTCAAATAGCTGCTGTGAGTCTTACAACTTCCCAACAAGAGCTTTGTAACTTACCTTAGACTCATAGGCTTCTTGTTTTCCTAAACAACTTGCATGTGAAGAAAGTAAGAAAATCAGCCTCTCATAGGCATTGTCAACTGTTGACTTGTTTGTTTAAACCTGCTTTCTGGGATTAGCTCTATCTTACTTTTTGCATTTTGGGCTGAAGGTTAGACAAGGGTCAAGTAGGAGATTTCAACACATCTGATAGAGGTTTGTTCTTCATGAGAAGAGAAAAACCTTTCAATAGTCGAGCCCAACACCCCCCATCTTAAAATCTTTGTACTATTTGTATGTGTAAGAAGGCTCAGGGCAGCACAGGGCAATTTTAAACCCCAATGCACAAATCCATAACATGCATCATTATCTATCTTTGGGAACTATTAAATGGCCTCAAAGCTCACTGTTCATATATGGCCATTGAACTGACATTGACCAGGTCACACTGGATTGTATTAGTGGATTAGAAACCAAGTGAAAACTCTTTTTTTTTTTTTACAGAAATTATCACAGCTAAATATTTGTGAAAGTGAAACAAAAGGGTATTTTTAAATATTGAAAAGCTGTATTTACTCTCTATTCTTTACAAAAAGTCTACAATGATTTTAAATATTTTTTCACAGGTGAATGTTCATTCTTTAAATGCATTCCTCTTTGTTTATGGGAGTAGATCCCAGTTTCAAGTACTTTTATAAATTTCCAAGAATGGTACTAAAATTTCTAACTTCCTTAATGACATCACTGTTTTCACAACTGTATTTTATCAGAGAGAAAGGAAGAAGAAGAAGAAGAAGAAGAAGAAGAAGAAGAAGAAGAAGAAGAAGAAGAAGAAGAAGAAGAAGAAGAAGAAGAAGGAGAGGAAGAAGAAGAAAAAGAAGAAGGAGAAGGAGGAGAAGAAAGAGAAGAAGAGGAAGAAGGAGAAGAAGAAGAAGAAGGAGAAGAAAGTGGAATGGGAGATGGGAAAAGGGTGGCAAGATGTCCCCTTTCCTCATCCACAAGCCTTTGCATTGACCTCTACCCATGTCTCCCTGTCTTGGTTAGGAGACTTCTTCTCAATATCCACTGCATATTTTTTTAACAGTGCACATATCACTCTATATTTAATCATCTGTTTCTTTGCCTGTATTCCTTTCTAGTCTGTAGTCAACTTCTGTCTCATTCGCCTCCATGTCCCTAAAGCTTGACACAGTTTTGAGAACAGAGTATGTGCTCAATAAATGTTTAACAAGTAATAAAATGAGCACTGAAGTCACACTTACATTTCTACTGATGTAGAAAGATGAACTCTTCACCATGATACACACACTTACAAATACATAATATTCAGTGTCCATACAACTGAATTTCACATATTTAACTAGTTGTGCTGTCTTTTAGACAAAACTCTCCAGTCCTTCAACTGTGTCATGGTTGACTGCTGCCTGACACTGCTTTTATAACTTCTGTTACTTCTCCTGAATTATGCAAGCCATCTTAAACACCTGGCAAAAAAACTTTATATTCCTTTTTGCACCCCTTATACCAGAGACATAAAGGAAAGAGGAAACTATTTTAAAATAATGCAATAATATCATCAATAAGGTCAAACAGCATCCTGTGGAGTAAATGGATGGTAAATAAAAAGCAAGGTAGCCACTGAAGTTGTCCAAACCCCAATACAGAAAGTAAACAAGGCAAAAATATTTGAATTACATGACAAGTCAAATTTAATGTAACTGTATTATAATTTTATAATTAAGCATTTTCTTTTACATTACTTTCTAATTAAACCCCAAAGCCTATCACATTTTAAATAATCTTCCACCAATGTTCCATAGTATGGAAGCCAGCACTAGCAAACAGCTCATAATGTTCTTAACCCCTTGCATCCTGTGTTTTAATTTAAGGTTGAAATGACCATATGTAAAACCGCACATTGAATTTTTCTCACACACTGTGACTTTAGCAGATAATCATTTGGAATTAACCATGTAATTAAGGTTACAGCAGGCATCTCATTCTATTAAAGTACAGTTACAAAAAATGACCCAAATCAAATATGAAACATGGTGGGTATGAGTCTATGGTTGTTACTTTAGAATATTATCACCTTCTTGTCAATAAATAATATTGTCAATAAATTATTGTCGTTTCATAATACTTCTTTATTTGTCAGTCATTTCCCACCTTTTGAAGCAGAATTAATTGTTTCAATGACATGGAGTACCGATCTTTCATTTCTTAGCCTTTCTTACCTTGGTCTTGATTTTACTTTTAAATTTCACATTTTCTCTTCTCGAGATTCTTCTTTGATTCCTAAATATCTAAATCAGAATAGAAGACAATTCATTTACCTGTGATATTTAAACAACCTAGACTCATCGCCCTCATTGTATTTCACAAACATCTCTTCTTGCAGCCTCCCTCTGGCCAAGTCAGATCCTGCCTCTGCTCCCTGTGACTTCCCAACCTGAAATAGCCTACACACTACCCTATATCTTTTCAAAGCTTACTGCCTTTTAGTGTTTGCTCTTGTCCGTTTTTACTTCTTGAGAGCTTCTTCAAGAAAAACCATCATCAGTAATATATGTCTTCCTAGGTTTTCCACAAGGTTCCCATTTACCAATTGTTGATAGGCTCTATTTCTGGCTCACTCATTATTTGCTGGTTATTGAAAGTGGCTCTCCAATGAGCTCATAACAGAGGTTGCAGACACTTTCCATAAATATTTTAGATGTGGCAGTTGTCTCTGTTGCAACTACTGAACACTGTAATTGTAGGGTGAAAGTAACCCTATGTAAATGAATGGGAATGGGTGTGTTCCAATAAAACTTTACTAACACTGACATTCGAACGTTATGCAATTTTCACATGACATAAAACAGTCTTGTTTTGAATTTTTTTCAACCATGTAAAAATATAAAACTATTCTTAGCTCGCAGACCATGCAAAAACAGGGGGCAGGCTGAATTTGGCCCACAGGCTATCATTTGCTGACCCCAGGACCATAAACTTCTTGTAGGCAGAAACAGGTCTTGTAATTTTGTGTGTCTTCCATGGTAACAATAACGGTAACAGTCTCTTCTGAAGCCCAACAGTTGCTCATCTTTCACATAGCTTAAAGCTTAAGTTGTTCACCATTCTCTCACAATTTTAGACATCCAATTTGGGAACATTAGAAGGGCATGTAAGAACTCATAAAGAGAGAAGGAGAGATTTTAGAGGTTGAAATTCCCAAGGAAGAAGGAAGCAAAGCCTCAACTTCCCTTGTGACTTTATGGAGTTATCTGGATGTCTGTGTTCAAACACAGTATTTCTTTGAACTAAGCAGAATCTCAGAAAGGGCAGAAGGCAGGCTCAAAGCTGCAGATGCCATTTTGAATGCAAGCTTCATATGGTCTCCGTGGGAGTCTGTAAAACCCAGCGCTCTGCTCTGTGGGAGTTCCTTCCTTTTAGCGTGATGGCTCTGTATTTAATTACACTGTATATTTTCTTCTTTAGTGCTGTGATACAGAAAGACAGAGATGCAGAGAGAGGAAGAGATAGAGAAAGAAGATCTGTGCTCCAGCCCTGTAGATAAGGGACACATCCTCAACATCCAAACCACAGAGCACACTTAGATACTCCCCCTCGACATTATTTATCTAGAAGGCTCTCTTTGAGTTATAGTACCAAAGGGGGGAAATACTTATTTAATGAAGAGAGAGTTTGGTCCAGTTTAAAAGCCATAATTTTGTATGCATGTCAGAAAAGCACATAATCTTAACAATAAATTCCCCCAGCCAGACTGAAGGCCCACTTGCCACTGCAATCTGTTTTTCTTTTTAATATAATGAGGCAACATCCCTTTCCTTGGAGAGGAGAGTTCAATAGTTTAATTTTTGGTAACTGAGATCCCTTGTACGAAGGTAAATTGCATTGCCTTTTCTATTACTAGCTCTGTTAATTGTCAAGCAATCAGAGTTTATGCACTCATCCAAGACAACAGAGAATTTCCCATAATGTTACAAAATAAAACCTGACAAAGCACAATAATCTTTAGTTTATTGATGTGCTACCAGGCTGTTGAAAGCATCAGATCAGTAATGTGCTTTGGTTAGGAAATTGGGGTCTGGGGAGAAATATTGGGAGTAACAGAGAGAACATCAGGGCTTGCCGAAAAAAATATATTAGGAGTTAAAGGGGGAAAAAAAATGTTTGTGGTGGGATTTTAGAGTTTATGAAATAAACACTGAGAACTTGTAAGGATTCTGAAGGAAAACACATCTGTGGTGGACAGATGAACTTTGGCCCCAGTGGCCAAACGAGATTTATTTTTTTTGGTGGGGGGAGGTACCACATATTGTAATATAAATAACACACACAAATGCCAGACTTCCAGAAAAAAATACACTCTGAAGATATTTATTGCAAATAATGAGATTTAATGGTTTAATGAAAAAATTAGGTGGCCAGAATAGCAAAGTTGAATCTAGATTTGACTAAAAAAATGTTAAAATAAGGGCTGGATAAAACATCCCAGGTATTTTTCTAGTCTCCTTAGAAATCTGAACTTCCAATATTGAGAAAAATAATTCAACATTGCTTTGAGGACTTTTAAGACCTGCAAAATCTATTTTTGGAGGATGATTGCCATCTCCTTGTGTTCTTCCCTGGGCTATTCTGTTCTATGTCCGTTAAGGGATCTTGCCTTGGACTTGCCATGCCAGACACCCTGCAGAACTTGCAGGTAAACGCCATGGTGAGACACTCTGGCTGGGTTAGTAGCAGCAAAAGGACGATGGTCTTGCCACCTTTCAGGCTGCGCTTCCTCTTAAGTGCTTGGAGGGCTTGAATTTCCATTTTGATAATCTGACTTTTTTTTTTTTTTTTTTTTTCTGTACGCGGGTCTCTCACTCTTGTGGCCTCTCCCGTTGAGGAGCACAAGCTCCGGACGCGCAGGCTCAGAGGCCGTGGCTCACGGGCCTAGCAGCTCCGTGGCACGCGGGATCCTCCCAGACCGGGGCACAAACCCGCGTCCTCTGCATCGGCAGGCGGACTCTCAACCACTGCGCCACCAGGGAAGCACTAATTTGACTTTTATAGCCAGATTGACTCTGGGAATTAAGATTTGAGCCACTCTATTAAATTGTTCCCTCAAATTGGGATTTTAGCTCTAAGAAGCTAAATATTTTGCTTACTTATTGACAGAGAACGAATATTGGGAAGCAGCCTTACCTTAATATTGTAAATACTTGAACTTAATTTAGGAGTCAGAAGAAGATAATGTAAAAGACCTCCAATAAATGAAATAAAAGTGGCAATGAAGCAACTATCCTTGCAACCCCAAATCCAAGCTAACTAAAGGCAAAAAGGATTATAAACTTTTGATTTGGCAGCTTGATATGAAACCAAAAAAAAAAAAAAAAAAGGTTGGGTTGAGTGTAAGAGTTTGTGTGAGAGACAGGTGTGTATGTGTGTGTGTGTGTGTGTGTGTGTGTGAAAGAGAGAGAGAAAGCAAGAGAATAAGGGATTGAGATTCTCTACCTTGCAATAAAAGATGGCAAGGTGATAAATTAGTGCTCTCAACTGAAATTGATTACTTTGTGTTCCCATCCAGTTCATATGGCAGCCACACAGATGCTCTGAAACACCTTAATGACACATTGGAGAAAACTTCTCAAGTGGGCCTTGTGCAGTGTTCTTTCCTTTCCTCCCCACATTGGCTCTGGGAGTGAACTGCTGTGAATGCTGCATACATTAGGGGAAGTGCCATGCAAATATCCCTTGACTCCCTCCTGCAAGGAGATGTCTTTATTTTATATAGCAGGAATCCTTTAGACAGTCCTAGGAGCCTAAATGCTAAAATGACAAATGTAAGTGATTTTGTCTTTTTGTTGCTTGGATATATCTAACCCCAGCTCTCTGGAGAGGCAGCACATATAGTAGTAAAAAGATGAAACAGCATCAAGCCACCTAGAGGCAATCTTATCCAAGCCTGCCCAGCAAAGCAAAGCAAAGTTATGAGCCTTATTGCCATAATTGTAGATTAAATGAAACTGCCTAGTTTACTCCCGTAGATTATAAGGAACAAGTTACCAATATACTTGAATTAAAGGAGTACTCCACAAGATGGAATCATTTCAATCAATTCTTCAGTTTTAAATAATTTAAGAAATCTCTTTATGATAAAATTCCTCATGGGGTATATTGATAACTACTGAAATGTAATCAGTTCCATTCCATTGCAGTTGTTGAGGATAGCTGATGATCTAAGAAATGTCAAAAATATTCAGAAATACATATATATAAATATTCCAGAGTTTTCAATAAATATTAATTCCCAGTTACTATAAGAATTGTTATAAGTACAGGATAAAATTGAAAAGTAATGTTTTATCATTTGAGGATCTTACAGCTTTGAAAGGAGACCCAGATGTCAATGTTTAAGTATGTAACTAGATCTATGGAGCACTGCAAAAATTGAACAAATATTTTATGAGTTATTCATATGTTCATTTTCTATTGGCTCAATAATCTGTATCTACATTGAATAATTCTATATACTAAATAATTCTGAATCTGTATTAATTATTTTTTTAGGATTCTATAGAATCTAGAGCTCACTTTCACTTGGTATTTCTTAAACATTGAGCAGTTGCCACAAAAGGACTAGTCAATACTGAACACTATAATAACCAATAGATGCAGGCAGTGGTACCAGTTTGTTTTTATACAGATAAAGCATATACCTTACTCTGCAAAGGAGTACAAAAGTCCTCAAGCCCCTATCAAGGATGCTCTGCTACCAAGAGAACACTCTCTCCAATAGGAACCTGTCTTTCTCCTGGAGGCACTCAGAGCTTTCATTCTCAGAAAGGGCCTTTCCTCTCTTGGCCTTTTCCTCAAATTTTCTTAGCACTAGTTCTGTCCCTTCCTGCTCACCTGCTGCGAGAAACAGTCCTCAGAACATTCTTGGGTGTGAGACTAGGTGAAATGGTCAGTGTCCTGATGACACCATCTTCTCGCCCAGCTGGACCAGAAGCATCCCTTATTTCTACTGCAAATGTTGTACAGTATTTACCCTATTGATGTCCACATAAGCAAGTGATCGAGAAATATGTATATTTCCCAAAGAAAATCTCGAACTGTGTGTTGGCAAAATCACGAGTTGCAAAGTAGGGGTAGTCTCTTATTAATTAAAGTGGTTTTAAAAATTTTCCCGGCCTTATTCCTCACCATTTAAAGAAATCACTGCTTGAGTTTGTAATTTTTTAAAGCTACACTGTTAATGTCTCTCATGTAGGGGATCTACAAGTTTTAAAAGCCCCAATTAAACAGACAAAATCGCCCCAAATGTAAAAGTATTGATTATTGTCAGAGATTATATATCAGATATTTGATTAGCTTAACAAAAGCAACAGGAACGTGGTTAATTCTATATATTTTGCTTTTCAAACTAGCTCTTCAAATAGGATCCCAGTTGATCTTCTCAAGGTAAACAGACTAGTAGGTACATTCCTTATATAAAGTCACTGAAATGGTGAGAGCTCAAACAACTTGCCCAAAGTGACTGGTAACTGTGTCTGGCCAAGTACAGCTAGACTGAAATGTGAGGGACAGAGAGGCGGGAAATTTGGCTGTGGTGCAACCAGTGTCTCCAAGAGAGCTTTACAACCTGACACTGTAGCAGAACAAGTAAAACTGTGACCTATGTAATACAATTTACACAGAGCTGTTGTCAAGTAATTCTGACAGTGTCAGGACATTTCTCAACTTCCATGCTTTGCTCCTTATGGGATGTTGGGGGTCACACGGAACCTCCAAGCTCACTGGTGTATCTCTTAGTGCCAGAATAAGGCATTAAGCTTCTGGCTCCCAGGATGTCACTGCTGTTAACCAAACCCACCTTTGAAGGTTTTTGAGGGAAGGTGGGAAGATGACTGATGGGGAAAAAGGCACATATCTTTGTACCTCCATCTCATTCTGTTGATTGAAACCAGTGCACCCAGTTGTGCCTGAATCATCATATGCTGAAAGACAGTTGTCAGATTTTTTTCTTAGCAATGGAATTTTTCATAATTGAAATCTTACGTTGAGTGCCTCTTTTATTAACAGACAAATGCTGAGCTTCCCTGAATGAAAATTCCTTCTTGTTCCATTTTAGTGCCTGTTGAGGTACTCCCTCAGAACCCTAGAACTCTGGAGAACTTAGCTTGAATATTATTTTCCTAAACAACTGAATTAGAAACACAAATCCTTGAGCAGAGGCCTCTTCCTAACTGTACGTTAATTGTGAGTTGATTCCATCTTCCTTTTATCATTCACTCCCCTCCAGATATTTCTCCCTGTGAATCCGACCTAAAACTCTTTCTTATGATTTGATTAAATATTTCCTCATAACATAGATAGAATTCTCTAGCAAGCTCCTTTTACCTTCGTCTACTTCATCCTTTAAGAATACTCTTCTCATTCAGTAATTATGTATTGAGTACCTTCTATATGCCAGGTACTGGGAAATCTGAGGATTTGTGTCTGGAAGTCAGAAGATTCAATTCCATTGTAAGGAATTCTGCCTTACTTTGCTCTCTACTTAAAAAACCTCAACATTTTCAAAGATATTTAACCAAAAATGGAGAAAATCAAGTAGACAGGAAGACTTGTTATTTCCATGTGCATCTTCAATGTAAAAGTAAAAGTACAGTTAAGTGGGAAGTCACATACAATTACACTCAGGGAAGTGTAAGCAGACCTTGTAAAATAGTTGTTGCCTTTCCTTGTATTGAATAAAATAATACACTATTTGAATGTTCTATTACCTATCCTTAACTGAAACATACAGTGCCTGTCCTATTTCTTCAAAAAGCTTGTTAATATGCAATCACCTAGTTCAACTGCTAAGTTTTTAAAGGTCACCCATGTTTTATTCATAAAGGGTGGTTTTCTGGAGGGGAAAAAGGTTACAATGTCATGTAATACCATATTCTGATGCAGGCTTTGCTTTCCAAGATATGTTCTAATGGATCAGATGGGGGAAAGGGTGAGACTTTTAGGAGATAGAAGTGAATTGTTTCAGAGATATCAATAAAACTTCATTTAGAACCAAGAAAACTTTCAAACAGGGAAGGAAGACTTATTCTACTTTTTAACTCTTAAGTAAGTATGGCATCCTGTTCTATTTATGTTCACAACCATTCAGTTTTCCCCTAAGGCCAGCTACATGAAAGTAAATGTTTTCCAGCCCCCTTGAAGTGAAGCTGCCATATACCTAGTTCTAGCCAATGAAATGTGAGTAAAATTGAGTAGAACCGTTTGTCACTTGCAAACTACACCATTTAATTACGCTGTTTGAACCACCAGCTTCCTCTTCTTCTATCATGGCGAATTGTGAGGACATATTTTAAATGCATAGATTAGGGTTTATATCGCTGAGTTACTGTGATCAGGGTGTATCACTTTGTATAGATGTTAATCCAATTTTTCAAGGTCATAAAAACTTTCTAGGGACAGAGAATAAAAAATAACTCAGGCATTTGTTTCCTAGGCCAAAGTTCTTTGTATAGCAGATAGCCTGTATTTTAAGAGGAAGTAGTAGTAGCTGGTATTTCTATCCTTGGAAATATTATTTTTCTACTACTTTTTTTTTTTTTTTTTGCAGTACACGGGCCTCTCACTGTTGTGGCCTCTCCCGTTGTGGAACACAGGCTCCAGACGCGCAGGCTCAGCGGCCATGGCTCACGGGCCCAACCACTCCGCGGCATGTGGGATCTTCCCGGACTGGGGCACGAACCCACGTCCCCTACATCGGCAGGCGGACTCTCAACCACTGCGCCACCAGGGAAGCCCCTATTTTTCTACTACTTTAATCTGCACTTTTATGTAGAAGACAACGAAACTAGCACCTCTCAGTATTTTCCCTAAATTTCTTGAAGTATCTTAAATTCAAACACAAAATCACAACATCACTCTCTCTTTCTAGGGGCCCTGCCTTATTCCTTATCACACCCTTCACAATGTCAAACACATTTCTTTGTATTAGAGCTCAATAAATGTTTGACGTTCATTGAATGAAAATGTAATTTGTTTTTTTCTTTAACCTTAATTAATTTTCACTATATCTTTCTTAACACAAGAATTAAAAACCTCAAGGTCATCTTCGATTTCTCCCTCTTCCTCAACACAAAGAGCCAAATGGCTACCAAGGCCTATCATGCCATTTTCACTCTGTCTCCAAAATCTCTCTTCTCTTTTCCGGACCACTACTTCAGTGGTGGTCCTTATCTCTCTTACCTATCTTTCTCATTTTAATCTCTGATTATTCCAACTTCTATACTGATCCTAGAATTAAATGATATTTCTTGGTTTCTTCTCTATTTTATTTGTACTTCTCTCTTAAAATTTTCCTCCTAGTCATAAAGGACAGTTTTTCTGGAAAGAGAGACAGAAACACAGTGTACTATATTGATTAAGAGATGGGTCTTGGAGCTCAACAGTTCAGGATTTATATTTGGAAATATGGCTCTGCAGACCAGTAATGGCTACATGTCCTTTGACTAATCAGTTAGGATTTCTGGGCTTCACTTTAATCATATATACAGTTGGGGCCTGACCTTAGCAGTTACCCTTTTCGTGTTCTAAGAGGTCTTCTAATAAAATCTACTTCTACACAAACACACTTACACATACACACATACACATACAACACTGATGAGAAATGTAAAAATTATTGAATATTTCTTAGGGAAGGTGAAGGAAATGTCCTACCACTTTCATTTCTGTCACTGTCCACTCATGTGTCTCTGCCCTCTTATTTATTCTGTTCTGAGCTTTTCACTCTGTGTTTCAAATTCTTTGTCTTCTTCTTTATGCAGAGTGTATTAGAAACCATAATTTACTTGGAAGTTCACTCATAACTTCAAACAGTTTATAAAAGTGCATTTTCCAAACATATGTATTTCTCAACTAAGAGTGATTCTCATTTAGTGTGTTCTTCCCATCATAAAGACGGGATAATATCACTGACCTCACATTTTGTGAGTATGTAATGGCTCAATGTATGTAAATGATTCAGATAGAACCTATCATGTCTAAGCACTCAACAAACATTGGATATCAGTATCATTAATGTAGAGATATGGGTGCCCTGTTTGGTCTGCTATTGGTGCATGACAATCACTACTGTTGCATCTGGGACCTATATGAATCAGGGTAAACAAGGATGGCTTAACACAATAAAGATTAATTGGTAGCTCAAGTCATATTCTGTTTCTGCCAAGTTACAGGCCTCTTGAGAGCTCTCCTTTGAGCAATAACCCAGGAACCCCGGGTCCTTCCATCTTGTGCTTTCATGGAAGGAAAAGAGGAGCTGTATGGTTAGGAATAAGAGTCATACATCACTTCTGCCAACATTCCATTGGCTGGAATCAGTCATATAACTAACTGCAAGGTAATCTGAAAAATATCATTGTTTTGTGCTGGGTGAGGAAATGGGATTAGTAATTCAAACCTTGCCATAGGATCTGTGTTGATTCTGAAGTAAAAATTCCAGCTAAGCAAATCTCAAGATAATATATATGAGTAATATTTTAATTAATATTTGGTAAACAATTACATTAAAATGAGATTTACTGACATGATCAGAGATGAGACACAACTTCACTCTACCATTTTGTGCATCCCCATTTGTAGTGGGCTAACAGCAAGATGGTCCCCAATAATTCATTCTTACCTCCTGAGATTCACCTCCTCCTTGCATAATTCTCTCCCCTCAAGAGTCGCCTGGGCTAGTGATGGTTCCTAACGAATCCAGTACTGCAAATGTGATAGGATTTCATGTCTGTGCTTAGATTACAAAAGATGGAACATTCTTTTTGCTATCAGACTCTGTTACCTTCTGGATTTGCGTTCTTTAATAAAGTAAGCAGTCATATTGTAGAAGCCCCTAATCCCCTGTGGCAAGGAAGTGAGGACCTCAGTCAAACAGCTCTCCAGAATCTGAATGCTGCCAATAACTTTTTTTTTAATTTTTAAATTTAATTTTATTTATTTTTTATATGTCAGGTTCTTATTGAGTATCTATCTTATACATATTAGTGTATATATCTGCCAATAATCTGAGTGGTGGCAAGGAAGTGAGGACCTCAGTCAAACAGCTCTCCAGAATCTGAATGCTGCCAATAACTTTTTTTTTTTAATTTTTAAATTTAATTTTATTTATTTTTTATATGTCAGGTTCTTATTGAGTATCTATTTTATACATATTAGTGTATATATCTGCCAATAATCTAAGTGAACTAAGAAGGTACTCATTTCTCTGAAGTAGGGCTTTCAGATGAGATGCCAGCTCCAGTTGACCCTTGATTACAGCTTAGTAAGATACACTGAAATAGAGGACCCACCCAGGTAAGCCATGTCTAAGCACCTGACTCACAGAAGTTGTGGGATAAAAATATGTGTTATTTATATATTTTTATGTGAGTCACTTTGTTGTTGTTATCATACAAATATATTTACTATGCATACACCAGTGAATGACCACAGTCACGGTTGCTTGAAATCATTGTTTGTGATAATTTGTTACATGATAATAGATAACTAATATACCATTCTAGTTAGTGTTAAGATTGCTTAGCTTTTACATATCTGTATATAAACCTTCCTATATACATATATATATATATATATGTATATATATATATATTAGTTTGAACTCAATAGTTTTAGAATTTATCCATAATTTATATAGAGAAATAGAGGTTTACAGATTATCAGAAAGCTCTCATTAGGAAACTTGAACTGGTATGAGTCACCATGGATGCTGAAAAACACAGGTTTATGGTAAAATAGAGAAATGGACAAAGTTAACTTTCAATTAAAACAACTTAAAATCTGTCAATATTAGTAGTATTAAACAAGAAAGATGAAGCTTGGTCAAGTTTAGGAAAAATGTGAAATATTAGTAAAACACTCTGAAGGTTGAGGTGCATGTTTGTTTTTCCTAAAAGCAGCTTAAAAAACAAGCCAAAGAGTTTTGATAAGTCTTTTTTTTTTAATCTGCATATATTTTAACCAAAGTCACATATTCCTGCAGTTTGTATATAAACAAATCAGATGCATTGTCTTGAAAATAACCCCTTCCCACACTGTCACCTTCTCACTCTTCTAAAAGGTTCAGATAGACACCCTTTATTATATCATAGGTCAGGAGGTAAAACTTAAACTGTAGGGAAGTTGTACAAGACAGAGCCTGCCAAATGAAAAAATAAAATAAAATGCATTGGTTTGGGGGCTTGCTCTTATTTGTTAATGTTGTTGCTTTTATATTTTAAGAGTGTATTATAATGAATAATGATTTAATTATAACCTGGATGCCTCCAAAAAGGATACAATTTTAAAATGCAACAAATGGATTAAATGACCTGTGTTTGTGTGTGTATAATACACACTCATTATGTTTCTTTGTGTGAAAAGCATAGTAAGATCAGTGATTTGATCACTGAAATGTTGATACTGAAATGTTCAACTTGACCTCATTCTATTTTTTTCTCCTTAGAACAAAAAGAAAGTGCCAAAAAAATTTAAATTGAAGCTTGGGAAGTTTCAAGATTTTTCTTTGGCCTTATTAACAAGAGACAGAGCTGTCAAATTGGCTATTTTCAAGTTTAATAGTGGAATATACCACCAAAATTACCCATATTTCAATTCTTGACACATGTAGATAATAACAAAAGGGTCAATTTTAACCAGAACATTTAGTTGTGTAGCAAGTAGGTACTCTTAAACTGCTTTTATGTACACGTAGGTGTGTAAAGGTCTTTTCCTGTTTAAACTGAGAAGAGGAAAAAGCTCTCCAATCCACAAGTACTCAAATAACTAGATCTAGAATTCTTGGTTTGATTAGTTCAAACTCCAAACTAAAAATGCAAATTTACCCGAGAGAGTTATGTGTTGATACATTCATCCTTTAAAGTTGATGAGTTTAATCTAAGATGTATTTCTGTCCAGTTTAGATGAGATAGGGAGGTCTGGGAAAAATGAAGTTTTGGATGGAGTGGGATCGGAAGGCCATGACGCTTTAGAAGTAAGGAGTCCCACCCAATGTGCGCTGCAGTGAGAGGCTTCAAATAGTTTTAAAGCATAAGAAAAGCAAAGAAGTTCTGAGAACAGGCACTGGTGCATGTTTACACCTTGGAATCGGCAGTTGCAGTGTTCCCAGGAAAAGAAACAAAAATGAAGTGGTGATGGTAGTGGTGGGGGTGGTGTGTGTCCAAATTAAACTTCCCTGTATTTTCAAATGAAATTCAAAGTAAAATATTATTTTATGTATGTCGGTATATAAATCTACTATTATTTATATATTATTATAATCAGTATAATTATATTAGTTATGAATTATATTTTGGAAATTGTATATATAATAAAATGTATTATATATAATACTAGTTTTATTATTATAGTTAATATAATTATATTAGTTATATATTACATTTAAGAGATTATACATATTAATATATAATGATTAGATGCATATAATCTCCTAAAATTCAAAAAGCTCCTACCTTGATAGATTTTCTGATCGCAAAATTCTTGATAAGATTTGTAAAGTTGACCTTTATCTCTTCCCTGTTTTGCTAGTGCTTTAAGCATATGCTTTGGCCAACTCTGCGTCAAGCATATTATTGTTTCCAGTCTTCACAAGTAAAACCTTAAACAAGTTTTCCTGACAATTTGTTATGCCTTCCAATTACCATTTTAGTCTTCTTTACCTTGCATGTTCTTTAAAATGTAGTCTATACAAAACAAACCCATTTCTTCACCAAATATTCAAGCAAATTCACAAATTCACTATTTTCAAACAAACTTCATCCCTTACAACAGGGGTCCCCAACCCTCGGGTTGCAGACAAGTACTGATCTACGGCCTGTTAGGAACTGGGCCACACAGCAGGAGGTGAGTGGTGGGTGAGTGAGGGAAGCTTCATCTGCCAGCCCCCATCTCTCCCCCTCACTCGCATTATTGCCTGAGCGATCCCCCCCGCCCTGTCCATGGAAAAATTGCCTTCCACGAAACACTGATGCCAAAAATGTTGGGGACCGCTGCCTTACAACTTCCCCACCATAGAGGGCTGCCAGATAAAATATATGAGATACAGTAGAATTTGAATTTCAGAAAAACAACAAATACCTTTTTAGCATAAGTACATGCCAAATATTTGCTAACTCTGGCAACCTTGCCACCTCCCACCTGACAGTATCTGCTGCTAGTCCTTCTCACTATCCCACCCAAAGACATGACCAATGACCTTGAAGACCGTGAACATGACATAGAAACTGGACTCCCATCTACTTTACCTGGTGACTTTGGAGACAACCAATATTTCTAAACAAACTGGTGGAACACCATCTATGGGCTCAATAAATGCTTGTCATTGGGCTAGGGGTTGGGCACAGCAAAATTAACAAAGCAGTGTTTTGGACTACAAAAAAGAATTTCAATCTTTATTTTCAAGCAATGGAGATTTATTTTTCTCAAGGAAAGCTTAAAATTGAGGTGCACTACATACAGCATATAAAACCAGAACTGCTGTGATGGGGAGCAGACTTGACTGCACTTTGTTGAAGACTGGCAGTCTCCAATGACCTAGAGGAACATCGAGGTCTCCAACCCATACAGCACAAATCCACTGCTGAAATCCACCATCTTCAGCATAATGCTGCTAACAATAGAAAACACTGAAGACAAACGAAAAGGGAAGAGTCATATTCCCAATGTCTGAGCCTCTTTTGTCACTTTCTGGGTTAAAGGTCAACATAGTTTACTTCAGCATGTATGCCATCTAAAGAAAAGTTTTTATTTTTTTTTTCTCTTTCTCTTCCTGTTTGGCAATCTAAGGACTTCGTTTGGCTGTTCAGTGGTTTACTATGCAGAAAATACTCATGGCCTGGATTTGGTAAAAGAGTCCTTCTGAGGGCATCCTTGGGAAAAAAATAATATCTGTTGGCAGATAGAATACCAGTGTAAAACATCTTAATATGGGTGGACAGGTGTGTAAATTCCCTGAAGGTATATAACCTAAGGTATGTTATTTTAAGAAAGAAGGCATCTAATGGGCCACTGGGAGAGATATTTTGTTTTGGCCAGGCTTCACTGGGGACGATTTTTCAACCTCACTGGGCTAAAGCAAAGCGAAAAGCCACTTACTCAATGATCTGCCTGTGTTTGTGTTGGTGTTTTATTATTACCACTTTATTCAAGCCTGAGGAGCGTGACTCTGAATTGTAAGTGAATGAAGCCACTCTTTACCCTTTAGAAGTAGCAAGGGCCTTGAAGTTATTAAACCAATGAAGAAACAGTTTGTTCCAGGGTTTAGACTCCAAGTGCAGTGCACATACTAAATAAATCTCAGCATAAATAAGGTTTTAAATCCATGCATTCATTAAGACTGTTTACCAGCAGTGACATTTCTTTGACCTCTCTTGGAGTTTCTCTTTTGCCCTTTTAGTTGAGACCTTGACACCAGGAGAAAATACAGAGTCAGTAGTCTCTACTTTTTACAGCAGCCTCCTTTTATACCAGTGGGATTTGGCAAGTCTCAGGAATATGTGGGTAAAAACAAAGGGTTAGTGGAGGGGGAAATCGAGAAGTTTGGGGAAGGAAATATTTTACTGCACTCTGTGTTTATTTGTCACATGACAGTATCACCACTTTGCCTGTATATAAACTTCAGCCACCTAAGTTGGAGCTTTCCTCACTCAGCCCTATTCTCAGGTCTCATTATTTTACACCTGTCAAAGGTACATTTATTTTACTGAAAACTCAGTAAGTCAGTGTCAGAGTGTCTCTTCCATTTTTACAAATGGAATCATATATCAACTTTCAATTACCAGGGATATCTGGTAGAAGAGAAGGATTCACAGGTTAATCTTGAATCTTAATTTGGCCGTGGTTTCAGCCTTCTCTTCTTCAGAATGATTACCAGTGAGTAGCTAGACGTCTAAAATGTGACTGAACTGTGTAATAATAGTATTAATATTAATAATATGGCTTTACGGTTTTCAAAGTGTTTTCACATTCATCATCTCATTTGGTTTTCATAAACTCTCTGTGGTGGAGATAGAAAGTGTGTGCTCTTCTCCCTCTTTAAAGATGAGGAAACAGAGAATGAAATTTAGATCACTTGCCCATGTACTTGGTTAGTTAGTAGCTCTGACTCTCTCTCTCTACTATATGATATTAGAAAGGCCACAATTTCACAATTATAGTATCACTATTATCTGTACATCTCTATTTGATGAGCTGACAATGCCCTAATGAAGGTTATAATTAAGGATGTAAAGAGAGCAAACCTAGTCTTTACAAGATGTCTTTAAATTTCCCTAGGATTCCTTCCCATGATCTTGGGAATTCAATTTTGTAGATTTCATGCTCATTGACTGAATCTCTGAAGCCCACCTTCCCCTTACCCTATCTCTTTGTCTGTGATTGTCTTGTTCTAATGAGCAGTCCTGACCTCTAGAACAGTAAGCTTATTTTGATACTGTGAACAGGCTGAAATATTAAACATCATTTCCCATGTAAAATGGGATAGCAAAACTATGGTTCAAATGAAATTTTCCTATTGATCTTGTGTATTGTTCTAGCCTGTGTTGTAAGTGTTATAATCTAGAGTCAAGCATATGATCTAGGGATTGAAAAGTTCTTCAGAGGATCACATATCTTGACTGAGATCTTTTCACTTCTTCTACCATTTTTAAATAAAATAAGACATTTTTGAGGCATGAAACACTGAATCTAACATTCATTTATCCTCTTATCATGTCCTTAGTTTCTTCCTGCTCAAGATTCCAAAAAACAACCTCTATCCCTAGGGCTGGCAGAAGATGAGAAGCAGAGAAAAATGAAATGGAAAGATTGGTCAGACAGTACTTGTCTTTATTATATTATTTTTTTCCTAAAACTAATTATGTTGCTTTGAGAAGGAAAAGCTAATCAAACACTCTGTGAATCTTTACTTGGTGTCAAGTTTTGCTTAAAGCCAAAATATAAGGCAGGGCTTAAGTAAAATCTTATTAGTTTTCTTTATGTTAGGAACAAGTTCAAACCCTATTATGTGGTCATTTTTCTATTAGATTATTTCCATAGAATACATTCCCCCTTTCAAGTAAAATGTAAATATTCTGATTTAGAAGCAATAAATTTGATTTTCCCTTTTAAAATAGAACTACATTTTAATTTGAAGGAACATGTAAATTGATACTGTCAAAAATGCAAGCAGCCCCACTCTCCAATTTATACTATCGTCATTTATACAAATGGCCAATAAATACATGAAAAGATGCTTAACATCATTAGTGATTAAGGAAATGCAAATCAAAACACAATTAAGATACTATTTCACACCCACTAAGATGGTATAATTGAAAAGTCAGAGAGTAACAAGAGTTGTTCAGGATGTGGACATGCATGTTCCTGATGGGAATGTAAAATGGTGTCCCCAACTTGGAAAACAATCTGGCAGTTTCTTAAAAGGTTAAACATGAGTTACCCTTGACTCAGAAATCTACAACTAGGTATGTACCCAAGAAAAATGAAAACATATATTCACACGAACATTTGTACGTGAATGTCCATAGGAGAATTATTCCTAATAACCAAAAGGTAGAAACAACCCAGAAGCCCTTCAGCTGATGACTAGACAAATGAATGTGATATGTTTAAACAATGGAATATTATTTGACCATAAAAAAGGAATGAAGTACTGATACATGCTACAATGTAGATAAACCTTGCAAACGTTGTGCTAAAGTTGGCAATGTCGACTAAAATAATGTTCTAGATTAAAATACTTATTGAGGGGCTTCCCTGGTGACGCAGTGGTTGAGGGTCCGCCTGCCGATGCAGGGGACATGGGTTCATGCCCCGGTCCGGGAAGATCCCACATGCCGCGGAGCGGCCAGGCCTGTGAGCCATGGCTGCTGAGCCTGCACGTCCGGAGCCTGTGCTCCGCAACGGGAGAGGCCACAACAGTGAGAGCCCCGTGTATCGGAAAAAAAAAAAAAAAATACTTATTGAGTTGTGCTATTACTGTTCTAGAAAGTTATGTCACTGAAACATTTTGTGAAAAGAGTGGCCCATAATTTAATCAGCATCAGAAAACCTTATTGTTCTTGGAAATTTGCAGTTTACACAAGCCTAGTAAAGGCTTTGAGAAGTCCTACAAGAAGATAACTTGTTGAACTTTGTTTTTTCCATTGATTCCCAAACTTATTTGATCATGAAGTTTTTATATCATCCTTTGAAATTAATGCTTCCTGGAAAACACTATTATGCAGAGAAGAACTTGGAGGCATTGCACACAAATTTCCCATCTAGAACAGACTCGGAAGAGTTCCTAAGGAAGACTCTGGTTCCTCTGGGTTGAGGTGGGGAAAAACATCTGCCATATGACAAAAGGACTTTCACATCTTGCTGCCCAGAATCAGTTATCAAAGCATTATTAATCTCTTTTAATTAGCTCCACATATATCTGCACCCCAGATTCTTGCTAAAGATTACTACCTTCAGGCTCTCTGCTCTTTTATCCATATCAGATATGTAAATGTGAGATGCAATACTCACAAGGCTCATGTGTAACACAGATCAAAGACGACAGTTCTCTCTATTGGGAATGGGAGCATGTATTCCTCACCCTCTGGATTTCACTCACCACCATTTCCCCCTGCCCACCAGAATGATCATCTCTATGTAGTTTGATCTGAACGTCAGTTTTCTAAATTCTACTCTTCGTAAATGAAAGATCATAAGAGGGCTACATTTTTTCCTGCAATATTTTACCTCTTCATAGACTTCCTTTTACTGTATTTTACATGGGTGTTAGGTCACTGGTCTACTTCAAGGACTGTTAGATGAATTTTCACATCCATCTGAATATTTTAATTATTGGATGGATGTTGGCAAGCTTCCCATTCATCAAACAGTACAAGGTTCTCTAAGTGAAAATCCATGGGATAAATTTTCCTCTCGTCTCAATATCTGGAAAACCTCTCTTGTTTGAATTTAACATATGATCTATTATCCAGTAGGTCTTTATAACTGAATATGTTTCCTTCTTTGCTTTCATCACTGAGAAGTAAGCTGGAAGGCAAAATTTTGATTTACTTCCATCAACTTTACAACACCTTGTAGAAGGTATACCTTTTTTGGTAATTTTATCCTGTCCTAACTTTTTCCATTATCTACTTTTTTCTTTAACAGGAGTCCCTCCATCATTTGTTTATATCCTGTATTTACACACACACATATATATATGTATACATAAATATAGACCTATATGTAAAATACTTATGAACAATCACAAATCCTTTGTGAAATGAGGTGGCACAGAAATAAAGATACAGTGTTTGTGTGTGCATGTGTGTGTGTCATAGTGTCTATATAGCATGGTACTTTCCACATAGAAGGTGCTAGATAAATATTTCCAGATTAGTACCTGGGGAGATGAGATTTACAGTAAACATCTTCCATGTTAAATTCTTTGGTGGCTTTATTAGTGGTATTCTTTATGTTATATCCACACTGGAAAGCATTTCCAAGGCTTACACTTTATCTCTTACTCTTAGTAACTTAGAAAAGTTCCTGCTGGTATGTAACTCTACTCATCTGCTAATGGGTGCCAGAAACACAGTTCTGAGAAGGGGTCTGAGGATGCTCCCAGGCTCTCAGAAAATAACAAGGTTGTTTAGTGTTGTCTGCATTGGACGTAGGAGGTGCCAGTGGTAGCATATGTGGCACATATGCACCATTTCTACCTAACAGTGATGTCCTCAGCAAAATAATTTACTCCACTTTGCCTCTATTTAATCAATGACATAAAAAAGAAACCAACTGCTTTCACTTTAACAAAGACATATCTAGCCACCAAAACGATCCTCGAATCTTCATTTGCTTCTACAGTTGTTCCTCTAATTGGTGTCAAAATCAAAGAAGGAAAGAGTCTTCAGCTTGGCGTAGTCTTAATTCTGTTAGTGCATTAATCTTCTATTGCCCAAAAGGTTTAAAATATCAGTAAAACAATTTCCTTTTGATTCCCACATGGATTTTTCACACAGGAAGATTGAAATATACGTAAGCACGTTTCAGAACATGCTGGTATAAAACAGGGATTCGATTTTACTCACCACACTCCTAACTAAATTTCACAGATGTTTTATGTGAATTAAGGATTGTAAAGCACTTAGAACAAAAGAGCAAGTGCAGTGATTACCTTAAACTCAGCTTTAATGCCAGACAAGTTATTGCATCTGTTACCAAATGGAATTTCAAATTAACAAATCTCTACAACCTGTTCATACCATTAAGTCGAACTCTGATATTTAAATGTCTAAATTGTAAAAATTTCAAGTGATAGGCATGAACTAATTTGTTTTGAGATTTAACACTTGTATGGAACTACTCTACTGGGAAGAAAGCCTTTATGGAAGACAAATTATTTTCCAGAATCCCAGCCTGCCATAGGTTTTAATAAAATCATGTGACTCCTCCAACTGATTTTAATATTTTTGTTCAGTGCCCACAGGATACTCTACCTAATGCTGTTTCACATAAAGTTATTCTGTCACCACCAAGAATTCATTTACAAAACTGTCTAAAATTCTAAATCTTAAAAAAAAAAAATAGAACATAGTTTGGTAGTAATTGTTTTCCAGGGAATGGTTGTATTTCTGTATTTCCACAGCATTACTTTTTCCAAATATATCCCACATAGCTATATTCCCTAAAAGGTATAAAATTAAGTAGATTGAGATGAATTAGACTAATTAATGGGTTTGAACTGGCCTTTTATCCTAACAATTGTAGACAAAGTCAATCTAAGAACTTCAGTCAGGGTCTGTTCTAAATCCTAGTGGACATCAATTCACATCATATAATTTGGCAGAACTCACCCAGAAATGAACTTGCCATGGACCCCCCCAGTCATAGATGGGGCTGTACAGGGAAGGGAAATAAGAACATACATGCACAGACACACAGACACACACACAGACACACATATACATACACACACACACATACACGAGCATTGCAGCTGTCTGAATTTTGAGAAAAATATCAAAGTTGCCACCTTAAACGTTTTTACTTGAATTCTTTGGTTACCAATGAAAATCATATAAAATAGCATGATTGTTCATCATTCTTTTCTTCATTGATTTAGATAGAATAATTCTATTTAGGACTCAGAAATAATCTATTTATATCTTTCTTTAAGCCATTGAATATTACTTTTGTAAAACAAGTCTAATTTTAGGCATATGGGGATCATCAACATTTACATGAGCTTCTCAGCAACTTGACAAAAAGATCCATAAAAAATAACAATAACATTTTTCCCAAACAATACGTCTTTTAGAAAAATACATTTTTATTTCATGTATTAGCTATAAACTCTTTGTAAAACAATGTAAATGTATATTAAGCATATTAGTATTATTTATACACCAAGACACAGGATTACATTTCTGTAAGTCCCCCACTTTTTGTCCAAAAATGTCATGGACACCAGCCCCACTGGTCAGAGCTGCCAGTCAGCCCAGGACAGAAGGTCCCTGAAGAAATCGCTTGCCAACTCTTGGGACGTCAGGCTTTGGGGCAACAGGTCAGCCAGTCTATGTGGGTGCCAAGCTGGTTTGAATCAGAAAGCTGTGAATGACAGAGAGGAGGATGGATTTCAGGGAAGATTTCTGTCAAGGCCGCCATGCTAGCATGATGAAGCACTGCTCTGGGCCTTGGAGACCAAGATTACTGTTAGTGAATACTTGTACATTTGGCAGTAAGAATATTATTTTACTGTTAATGCAATTTTCTCAACGCTTGATGGCTGAAATATACAGCACAACCTTTTCTTAAAGGTCACATATCCAAAAAAAAAAACAAAAACAAAAAGAAAGTAATGCAATTTTCTAAAAACAAAATATTATTTGGTTAAAAAAAGAAAAGCAGAACTATGTGAAGTTCATGTCAACTGTGATGAAATGTTACCTAAAACACTTATTTGTCCATAGCCAAATGCAAAATTTAAGATATATTTTTTAAAGTTCTAAATGCAAAATCCATCTGAATAGATGTTACAGGCCTCTAATTGAAAAATCTACATCTCGTGGTAATATCACTGATTGGGATACATTACAGTCCTTCCAATCTGATTTTGCTCAGTTAAACTCTGCCTAAACTATACATTTTTGTTTTCAGGGCATTTCAAAATATTCTCTTTAGAGAATAAATAAGTGGATACCAAAATATACTCATGTCTCATTAATAAAAGCATATTCATTACATGTGGGGAATACTGTTTAACCTTCCTTAGTAATAACTTCTGGGATTTTCCTTAGATTTATAGCTGATGACTGAATGATTTAGGAAGGGTGAAATAGAAGTTGTTAGGTGATTTTTCCAAGTATTTAATTTTATGAAAAATCAAATTATTCACACACAGCAATGAAATTTGGGAAATAAAGTACAGTCTGACATAATATTGTAATTATCAGGTAACTATGCATTCTATTTCTGATCTGTGATGGAGCCAAAATAAATTGTTACAGTGTGCAAGCTCTTTTCTATGATTTCTCTTAGTAACTCCCATTCCATTATTTTTTTTTTTCCCCCAAGCTTCAGGGGGATTTAAGCCATCTTTGTGCTGTTATTATTAAGAGTGAGAATGAGAAATCATAAAGATTATAAAGAATTATAAAGAGTAACGATACAGCTTCTTTTTCCTTTAACAAATCGCTAAGAAGCCTGCCTGCATCAAAGTGTATGATAAATTAATTCTGATGAGAGAATTAGAAAGTTGGACGGATTTATACCAATCATGGGAATGCGCATATCGTTAAATAGGTCATTTCCAATTTTAACAATTCCACCCCCGATTTCATTCAGCATCTTTGACACAGAAACCCAGTTTAACTCCTCCTGGGACAGGTGAAGCCCTTGAGCAGCGATTCCTGTGTGGAGCTGCACAACCCTGGGATTTCTCCTTTACTTAAGGAGAGCTTCTCCAATGTGCATGCTGCTCCCAGCAGACGTGCTGGTGGGACACCAGGGAAGGGAAAATTATTTAAAACATAAAAGGAAATTCACAAAATGTATTAACTGCTATGGATGAAGGAGACTAAAATGTACTAGTTGTTAAAAAAAAAAAGTGAAATAAGGTCCCCAGATTTGAGCTCATGTATGTTCATTCATCTCTAAGAACATTTAGCATACTACCCATAACTTTATTTTCTTTATAGATTTTATATTGCATATAGAAGCTCCAGCATTTCTTTGTAAAACTCTTTGGTGACTGGCATGGATGCCAGTGATTGAGTTTCTTCTTATTCGAGAACGTCAAATAGTTCCTTAGTTGTTGGTTTCTGCTTATGGAGGCAAAGATTATGCTCAATATGCTTTTCCCTCTGTTTACCGAAGACTTCAAAACCACTTGCCAAGTTTCTCCAAGTTGCAATCTGAAATCACCTTTAACTGCCTGCATAATCCTGTGGGAATACACACCCGGGGAATAATGCATGTAGTAAAAACCTTGAGAGGAATAACAATGGTTACTGATACAGAGGCCGATGGCAGAATAAACTGGGTCATTGACCTCGAACCTCGAAAGGCCTGAGGTTAGATCTGGATTAAATCACGAGTGAAATGATCACAGAGGTTTTGCTTCAAAAATTAGCACTCAGGTTGATTCACTTTGACAGGAGGAGGCGAGGATGCCAGTGACTAAATTAAATAGAATTAGACTGTTATGCCAAAGTGGGGCATCTGTTGAGGATAAAGCTTTATTCTCATCCATCTTAACCTAATGAATGCCCAAGTTGGATCCCTTTTTTTTAATAATACATGGTTTAAAAATAGTTTTGAGATGGCATAAAGGATATCATGATAGCACAAGGGGATAAAAATGCACAGTGGCTGCACTAATTTGACAAAAATAGTTCTTTCATTAATTACAGTTGAGCTCTAGCCCTTGAAACCTAGTAGATACATCCATGTTTTGCTAAAGTATCCTTTTAAGTTTATATTCAGTCTCCCCCTTTATCAAACCTCTTCCCAATATTTGTGAGTGTGTGGGACATAATATCTCAAAAGGAAGATTTTAAAAAACAAACCTATATGTAATGCTAAGTACCATTAATTTAATGAGTATTTCGAAGTGCCAGAATCTGTCAACTATTTTGTATTTATTATTTCAAGTGCTTTCCAAAGCATAGCATAAGGTAATTTCGAGTGGCACAAGACATGGTAACGAATATCTTAGAACATGTAGTTATAAAGTCATTTCATTTTCCATTATTTCACCTCCAAACATATTGTATCTATCCTTTGAATAAGTAACACATTTATTTGCTTCAGAATTCAGCAGTTTATATTAAGAAAAATCTCTCTTTTACTCCTGTGTTCCAGCCATTCATCTGTCATCCTGTAAGTTTCTTGTGTATCTTTCAAAAGATGTTTTATTCAGATAAAATAAATATATGTGTATATATATATATAATAAATATATATGTGTATATGTGTATATAACACATATATTTACATGGATACAAATATGCTATACTCATTGTTTTACTTTTAGCAATATCTAATTTAACTAATTTCATATCAGTAATAAAGAGTTTTCTTATTCTTTTATTTAGCCACATAATATTCCACCCAGTTCTCTTTCAGTCTGATATAGAGGAGGAAGTTTTGGCATGGGGTCAGTTTTTATGAAATGGCTTTTCATTTCATGAAAACAGGGTACCACTGTTCTAGTACCCTTTTTCTACAAAAAATAGAATAGACCTCAGCTACACACTCTTAAGAAAATTAAGGCAAAGTCCTGCCATAGTGAAAGTAGGAGCCAAGAAATTCAATAACAAAAAATGTGGTGTTATATACTTGTGACATGTCTGGGTACAGTTCAGTACAACCTGATAGCAGTCGTCTACTCTGGCTTCAGTTATCAGTGAGGATGATTCTCCTTCTAGGAGCTGCCTGGAGGTTCCCGAACAGTGGCCATGATTCCACAGCTCTCCCATTTAGTGTCCAGTTTTGTCCACTCAATCCAAAGAGATTGGGTCAAAAGACAAACTCAAGGACACACTATGTGCATCCTAGCTTCCCAAGACCAGATGATCTGCTACTTCCCTGTCTAGTCTTGCCTTGACTCCATATTTCACTAACCTGTTTTTAAGATAAGAACTCTTTGACCTGCCTAGAGGCTTAAGATGCACATTAGCTCTGCACAAAATTATATTCTCCATACAATTTAATTGGGCATGCTCTATTGATAAAATGTCCCTGGCATGACTATATGATTGCTAAGTTCCTTAGGTCTGTAAAATGGTTGAACAAGGACTATAAAACATAGAAGTGTGGTGTCATTTATGAATACAACACTACTAGATTTAGGGTATCCAGACTCCCAGTCCAGTGCTATTGTTCTTTATCTGAATAACATTGTAGGTATCTTTCCCCAACCAGATGATGAACTCCATGTGACCAAGTCTTCTACTTCTGGAATCATATCCTGATGAGCTTGACCTAACATAATGAAAGAATAAATGCTTATCTAATGCTTTGCAGATAGCTGGTGCCAAATAAATATTTGCCTCCTTTCTCTCGTTCTCCCTTCTTCCCAAAGCATGGGTTCTGAAACTAAAGTCTCCCACACTTAGTGAACCTGCTCCTTGTTGGCAAGGATCAGTTACCTGGTATATAGCAGACAATCCATGGTTATGAACCCCAATAACTTGAATTTTAATCCACCACCTGCTGGTCTTTACTAAAACTCTAAATCTCAACTGCTCATTCTATAAAAGGAGTATTACAAACTCTTGTCTCATGGGGTCATTGGAAGGAACAATTAAGAAAATCTCCCATAGTAGTTGGTACATAGGTGCTCAACTAAGTGTGGTTCACATTTTCAACATCTCTCCAACACCTCTTCTCTGTGTTAAGCTATCTCTTTTTTTCCTTTCTGCTCTTTCATTCATAAGTATGAATGATTACCCCCCTCCCAAATCCCTAGAGGCCTGTGAAGTCTCCCAGTTAATTAACATTCAGCATGTGTTAAGCTCAGATACGGACCTGGGTAGCAACACAATGATGAATCAAGAACCCCAAGCTCAGGTCACTACATTTTAAATGATACCTATGGACCCCATTCATTTACTTCACTACCGCTCAAGGGAATCTCCAAACCTGCCACAACATTTTTTTTATATACACCATTTTGTCAATATATAGAACCACTAAAACTTGTAAAACCAGCAGAGGAAAATCTGCTTGCCTATTCTGTCTTCTGCAAATTAGAATTAAAAAACAAAAACAAACTATTATTGTCACATTGATTGCAAAATGAAGATATAGGATAATCTGGAGATAGGAAAGTTTATTTCCTAGGTCACATGGTGGATTAAGAATTCTCTAGTATCCCAAATGCACAAAAGTAACACTCTCCAACTTTTTATTTTGGAAAACATTCAAGTCAAGGAAATGTTGACTAATACAATGAACACCTACATACCCTTACAGCTGGATTGATCAGTTATTTTGCTGAATCATCCGACAGTAAGCTGTATATAGCAAGATCCTGAGTACCTAACACTTGATCAGGCATCTCCAAGCAAGAGGGCATTCTCCTACATCATCACAAAAATGGTTATCTCACTCAAGAAACTCAGCATTGATTAAAGCACCATTTGATCTGCATTTTAAAACCAGATTCCTAAGTGTGCTCTACTTGAGAGATTTTACTCTTGGTGAACTCTTCTCTATAAACTCTAATGATAGGTGCTCAGAATCCCATCCCTTAATGGACACAGAAGGACAGAAAGTTAAGAACAAAGAACAGTCTTCGGAGGCACACAGCTTGGATTTGAAACTAAGCTCTGCCATTTTCGCAATCATGAAATTGACCCAACTAAACTGCCACTGAGCTCCCTTTCCACATTATAAAAGAAGATAAGAATACCTGTGTCATTGGGCTCTTTTTAAAAGGTAAGGTATGCAAAGAGCCTGAACTATACTTGATCCCCAGTAACTTTTGGTTTTCATTCTACATCTTCCATACCAAAGAAAAAAAGAAAGAAGGAAAAAAAAAACACCTTGGAATTTTCATAGAAAAAAAAATCTCTACAAGAAACCCCCAAACCAAAAGCAAAACAGAACACAACAAACAATAAAAATAAGCTCTTCCTGGAGTTTCAAATGGAGCCCAGGAAAGAGCCAGAAAGAGAGAAGACTTGGGACATCTCCATTATGTTTGCTCAGCCACCTGAATCACAATGACAGCCATGGGGCAGGGTCTCTAGCTGGAGAATTGTTCAGAATTTTAGGAGTAAATATATGGATTACTGTTTATTTTACTTAAGCAGTTTGTTTAAATTTAATAAAATGTTAGTGATATAAATAGTGGTGGTACAAATTAACAGTAAAACTGGCATTTTGTCTATTTCTGTTTCAGTCTGAATCTTACTGGCCAATGGAATAGATTCTAGCCTAGGTGAAGGGCATGATCCAAGGATGCAGTTGTGTTTCTGAAGATCCCATCTTGTTAAGGACTGTCGGGTTTACATTCTGAAAGGAGGACAGAAAAAAGGAAGAGGATCAGCAAAGGGGTTTATATTTTTTTGCCCATTTTAGAGGCCACACACCATCTAAGCACTTGATCCACATTTTAAATTAATTCTAATAGACCTCCTGTGCAAAGTTATGATACCATTTGGCAGAGAAGTAAAATGAAGCTCAGAGGACAGTTTTATAGAATGACATAGCAAAACCATGTTTAGAATTCGTCTTTAAGCCTTTTGAGAAGACTATTTATTTCTGTTCTATTTCTCTATTTAAATTATTTAAATACATTCATTAGAGAAGTTATATGATGGTATGTGTTTTATCGGCATGAGAAGTAACCGAGGCTAGTGATAATTATTAGTGATAATGACTAATATTGCTTCAATTAAGCCTTCAATTAACAATTTTAAAAGTTCCAGCCCCATAACTCCCTGTGACCGACTGTCTGACCTTGGGAAATCTCCTATCCCCTTATAACTGTTCTCTTATTCTTTTAAATAAAAATGTACCTTGAATCAAGAACTGAGATGGTAGCATACATTTAAGTAGATAATAGATGATACAGGTTTTTTTTTTCCCCCCTTCAGGAATGCCAGAAAATTAAATATTTTTGAAAGTCAAAAAAGTGCTGCTGTGACTTTCAATTATTTTTCATTTCCATGCTGCCTCCAAACTTCCTGATTCCAGCTGGGATTGTGATCAAAAATGCAAAAACATATGTAGAGAAGTTATTCTTGTGGAACATCTGACCGGAAGCAGGAAATGCAAGATATCTCATGGGACTGCCTATTATCAAAATATACCCAGTCCGGCATTGCAAAGACAGGGGGAGTTTGTCACCCAGATAAAGAGAATCACAGAGAATTCTGGTATGTACACATCATTGTGAAAGGAGGGAGGAGAGAAATGTCCCTCATATGTTTTAGTCCCTGGCCCACTGCTGTGTCACTGTGTGGCCTTGTAAAATCTCACTGAATGGCTGCCAGTCTCATGAAAAACATCTACAAAACAAATCTTAATAAAGGATAACTTTAAGGTACATATCCTTCAAAATATCTTGTAAATGGGAAGAGTCCTATAATTATTGCCCACTGATAAATAAGATATAATTTATACCCAGAGTAGTAACTGCTAAAGATTACCACAGTAACTTATGCCATCCTGATGAACAAAAGGAAACCAACTTTGCTATTTGAATTTAGAATTCAACATTTAATTTTCCTTGTAAGTCTTGAAAATATTTATTTGAGCTTTTGCAATAAAATTAAATTTCATGGAAACATGTATTTTAATTACATGATGATTAGGTTTTATCCTATTTTTGTGTGTGTGTGTAAATTAGAATAAATAGAAGAGAAACACTCTTCAGGAATTCTAGCCCAGTATCCTGAATGTATCCATCATAAAATCATTGGCACACAGCAGGAAACTGGAAAAAGGATACCTTTTAACCTCAACTGGCATAAACGTGAGTATTTATTTTTAAGAAGTGGAATATAAACAGACATGCTGAGAGCCAAGAGTTTTATGAATAAAAAAAGATTCCATACACACACACACACACACACACACACACACACACACACACACACACACAAACTTTCCCCAATGGGCCACCGAGGATTTATGTGGATGTGAACTCTATTTACTGTTAGTATTAAGGAAATAGTGCCTTTTTAACAAGTTACTCATGTCTGGAAAAAATCCCAGTTTTGCAAGTAATCCAAGATTCTTTGCCAACTGTCCGTGGGAATCACTGGGATGGGAAAAGTTCAAATTTGTTTTAAAAGAACTTGCTTAATGGAAAATTAAAAAAAAAAAAAAAAGTAGAAGAAAACTAGCAACCCACTGTGCTAATCTTTTGGTTAAATAAGAATAAAGTATGGCCTGGTTGCTTTATTTTTCCTTAGTATTATTTTAAGAAAAGAAAAAAAATATAAAAATTTTCCATTTTTCTGTTACCCATAAAGTCACATTCAGGACTTGATTTCAGTTATCCTAGAGCATGATGACTCTCTAGCTTTGGTTGGCTTCTTATCTTCTGCCATTTTCTTAAAGCTCTTTTATTTTCGGTTCCAATCAAACAGCAAAATCTGGTTACATTGTTGCTGTCAATTTCAAAACTACAAAGGACTAAAAAAGCCAACCTTAAAACCATTAGAATGTACAGTTTTAAAATGTAATGATTCTACCTCTTCTAGCACCTGGAAGGTGCCAGGCACAGTTACAAAGGCTTTTATACATTCAAGTCTCACAACAACCTTATCGATAGGCATCTTTAAATTTTTTTTTAATTCTCCTTTTATAGATGTGGAAACTGAGGCTCAGGGAGATTAAATAACTTCCCCACATCACACAGATTCTAAGGGGAAAATCTGGGGTAAGGAATGCAGGTGGGCAGGTCCAGTTTTTGCTTTTTACCTCTTTTGTGGCTTCTGAGAAAGTATATTCCATGAATTCTTTTACCAAGAGATTTTATTACACTATAGTACAAATTAATGTGGTTCTAATTTGATATGACAGAACCCGCTTTGCATTCAATAGGGAATGGGAAAATGAAAGCTTTGCTTTTCCATTGGTGATAAAACAGATGTGAAAGTTATCTTGTAATCATCCACCCAAAGCGTGTGCCTATTCTTGTTCTCCTCTTCAAAAGGACACTTGGGCAGAAACATCAGATATAAGCAGGCTTATATCTAGAGACAGTTCTTATCTAAGTAAACAAACAAAAAACCAACCCCTATTCTCCCCCCAAATAAACCTAGATGATTTACTGTCTAGAAAAGAAAGGTGGTAAAAGGAAAATTCTAAATATTTTCCTTCAGCTAAATTTGTTTTCAACCAATATTTTTCCACTGTCTTAATATTTATATTTTTAAAAAAGAGTAATCGATTATGTTCTAGAGATTCTGCCCATCATTTATTTTTAGCATTCATACCCTTATGGAAAAAAATAGCAAGTCAGGTTCTTTTTTTTCCTCCTGCATTTATATTCCTTGATTTTTTTTCAGAATTTAATATCTAAGTGATTGCTTTTACTTGGCACTATTGGGAAACACTGCCAGTCCAGATCTAAATATTTTCACATACAACTACAACAACAAAACTGTGCTCTGCTAAGCTCCTTTGATTTATAGAGCTTCAAAAAATGGATTTCAGACGCGATTTTGCCAAGTTGTAAACCAAGAAGTCTTAATTTAAATTTTTCCCGACAGGAACGCTCATTCTTCATCTGAGATAAAGTATTTCGGTATTTTCACACACATAAAATAAGGTCTCTAAATTGCATTCAAGCTGGTAGTATTTGTACTATGGCTTTTTTAATACCTTGATATGCAACATAAACATACAATATTTTCACTGGGTAGAGTCTCCCTGGAATGACTAGAAGAAAGTTTATGCCATTGATTCTACTTACAATTTTTATAGTAAAAATACTAGTCAGCATTATTTTATACGAGAGTTGAGGAGGCCACTTTAAGTTTATAAAAGAAAGTTGAACTTTCTAATTGATATCATGGAATTTCTCTAGGGACCATACAATTCACAGAAGTAACAAGCATGCACTTACATTTTTAAAAAGTGAAATTAACAGTGATATCTTCTACAGTCATGGAAGAATCTGATGTATGACACTTGATTGTTTTGCATGTGGCTGTTAAAATACACATGAAAAAGGTGGAATTTCAAGTCAAATGAGAAAGATTAAATTATTCAGTAAATCCTTTTGGACTGAGGGACTATCATTGGGCAAAAAATAAAGTTAGGTTCCTCTTTTATATCATTTACCAAAATAAATCCCAGATATATTAAAATTTAAATGAAGAGAAGAAAAAGTAAAGAAGAAACAAATGAATAATTATTTTCATTCAGTTAACAATGTAAGCCTTCAATAAATGGTTCAGTTATGATTACTGCAAGGGAAAGGGCTTTCTAAGCAGGACACCAAAGGAATAATGATTGATAGATATCATTACATCAGAAAAAAATGTTTTGCATTAAAATATCACCATAAGCAAACATAAAGCAAATAAAAACCTGAGTATAATATTCAAAATATTTGACTCAACAAAAGATAAACATCCTTTATAAATGAAATGCTCTTACAATCAATAAGATGACTAGCACCTTGATAGAAAATTGGCCAGTACATTTACCAGTGTAGATACAATTTTGCAGGTTAAAAAAAATGTGAATTACAATAATTTGCTACAATTTTCACTTTTGAGATTGGCATTAACTAGTGTAGTGAGTGATAAGTTGTGTGTGGTGATAGAAAGAGATACAGACCTTCTGGAGGACAATAGTCTTGAATCTAGATATTTCACTTTGGGGAATTTCTTATATGGGGAAAAATTAGGGATATCCACTAAGAAATAAGTTCAAGGACAAAAACTGCAATAATATATATGATACTAAAGTTTGAAAACAACTTAGATTTATAGAAATATTAGACTATTTGAAGACAATATAGACTCACATAATGAACTATTTCCAAACATAAAAAATACTATTGAAAAAGTATCTTAAATGGCATGAAAAGTTACCCGTGTCATAATGTGAATTTAAAAATCTGGTTGCAAAACAATATGAAGAACTTGATTACATGTTTTTGAGTATATGTGTGTGTAAGGAGATCATCCCCACACACACAAGTTGATATGAGAAACAAAGTTATATGCTGAATGCTTTTCTCTCTTCTTTCTTTCACTTTTTTATTTTCTATTTTCCTTATATCATTATATATTGCCTTTGTAACTAAAAAAATATTTTAATGTAATTTTTTACTCTTTTATGGAAATGAGTACCTACATACTGTGAAAGTTCAATATGTGTAAAAAATTTTGATTACATCTTTTGATCAAAATTCAAAAAAATAGTGAGGCCTTCACTGGGTGCTACACACTGATATTTTAATGCCCTCACTGTAAAAGTCCTACAATAATTTTATATCCTATGGATGACAATTTGAGACATATGCAGGTGAACAGCCAAAAATCGACTCTTCTCTTGTTTCTGAGCACTGGGAAAATAGAAGCAAATGATATTCTTAATGGTGCAAGTGACATGTTTATGAAAACCCAGGGCAACCATTAAATTATCAGCTACACTTCTTTTGTGTTTTTCTTTAGAGGGTCACGGTATTATTTTAACCAAGGTTAGTGGTGGGGGGTTGTTGTTGTTGTTGTTGTTGTTGTTGTTTCTTGGCCTTATATTGTTGGTGTGGAAAGTAATTTAAACTTCATGGTCCATTTGAAGCAAGATTATTTACATCTGTGTGGCAATGTCTGTGTGCTTGCATGTAAATTTATACTCTACTGTTATTACTTCTCAAATTCCTCCCACTTGGTCGAATTTATTACCATTGTAAGCTTGCTATTCTTCACTTTGGTTAGTTAGAAATTTGAAAAAAAGTTTTAAAGTTTTCTAACTGAGGACTAACATTTTTGTGTGTGCGTGTGCTTGTTTTGGGGCATATTTTTTGTTTTGTTTGGTTTGGTTTTTAGCATTTAGTGTTTGGAACTTAGTTTTTCTTAGATGGGAAATGAACAATCCACAGTGAGTATTTTGATGTAAGATATGGTTTTAATGAATCTACTTAAATATTATTTTACAAATTTACACCAAAATTATTATTATGGAGGATATCACAGGCAAAATATTCCTTTAAAAAAGTACAGTTTTAGGGCTTCCCTGGTGGCGCAGTGGTTGAGAGTCCGCCTGCCAATGCAGGTGACACGGGTTCGTGCCCTGGTTCGGGAAGATCCCACATGCTGCGGAGCGGCTAGGTCTGTGAGCCATGGCCGCTGAGCCTGTGCGTCCGGAGCCTGTGCTCCGCAACAGGAGAGGCCACAACAGTGAGAGGCCCGCATACCACAAAAAAAAAAAAAAAAAAATACAGTTTTAGTCAATAAGGCAGATTTATAATTCAGATTAGTGCTTCACATCTTTAGTACAAATTAGAAGCCCTTCATACTAATATTAATTCCAGAACCTTGAGTTCTAGAATTTTGGTCTACTATATTATAGAACAAGGAGAAATTTTCTCTCAGTAGTTAAAACCTCATGCTTAGACTTGTATCTCCAAACATAAGACCATTAAAGATCCGTGGATGCTATATTTGAGAAAAGGGATGTAGGTGATAGAATGTTTACTGAGATCATTGCACTTTATCTAAATGGGTCCAAGCAAAATTGTGTGTAATTTCCAGTGAGCTGGTGTGCATAGCCATGAAAGATGTTTTTAAGTGCTTTCCATCTTCAGTGTCTGTGATCATACAACAAGCTTGTTTGAGGAAAAATTTTAAATGAGTCTTTAAGTCTTCAGGGATGCACAGTGTGGCCTGAAAACTGTTCCACATTTCTGTCCTCCCCACATCGTGAATTTCTGTCTCTACATAGTGGTCTGGTAGAGGAGGTATGACCATTAATCAAAATAGGCCTTTATTTCTTTATTTTTCAAACTCCTGATATTTCTGTAATTTAAAAATTCCATGACCCTCTGTTTCCCCAGGTTCTTCTCTGCTCGTTCTTAAGATTCCAGGTTCACCTAATGATGAAGTTTCCATCATCAGTGCTATTTTTCTTGTTCATTAAAATAAAGAATAGGGCTTCCCTGGTGGCGCAGTGGTTGAGGGTCCGCCTGCCGATGCAGGGGACATGGGTTTGTGCCCTGGTCCGGGAAGATCCCACATGCCGCGGAGCGACTGGGCCCGTGAGCCATGGCCGCTGAGCCTGTGTGTCCGGAGCCTGTACTCTGCAACAGGAGAGGCCACAACAGTGAGAGGCCCGCATACCGCAAAAATAAATAAATAAATAAATAAATAAAGAATAAAGGTTCACTGTTCAAAAGGGGAAGTTGAAGTAAATCCTAATATTCAAAGAAATTTGGGGAGAACAACCAAAAAGAATAAAAGTCTTATCCACTTCCTCCCATCCTAAATCTCTAAGAAAATAGGATTACTCAAAGGTCCAGTGATTTCCATCTGAGATCATCCTTCTTTCCATTAGGAAGGAGGAGATGGGGTTATATGGCTTGTACAGGAAAATGACCAAGAGTGGGGTACAGGGTGGGGACAGCAGTAAAGCAACACCTTTTGCAGAAATAATAAATGGCCTTGCTGTGCGGTATAAAAAATAATTCATTCTTAAAAAAAAAATCTCTCTTTTGTTCTTCTAAGTGGCATCTAATCCATGTAAGAGAAAACCTAATCTAAACAAGTTTATTGAGCGTGGCACTAATTGTTGGCCTTCGTGTTTTCATCAACTTATATGAAAATTGTGTCTTTATGTGTTTGGTTCTTATTGACACCTGAATCCAGCTAAATTTCTACCCAAAAAGATGAAGAACAAAAATAGAATTCAGTCTGTAAAACAGTGAACATTCATCTTTTTGCTGTAGAGAAGTCATTTCTTTTAAGATTTTGTAGTGCATTTTATATAAATACTCATGGTGTAGCATGGTAATCTTGGGCTCTGGATCAGTGAATTTCTCCCTAAGCCTGATTCAAACCCTCAATTGCATTGGTCACCCTTATTTTTTTAAATGCTGAACAATTGTCTTCAGCTACTTCAAGTTACTTAAACTGTGCAATAACATTTCCATAGAAGCAATTCATAAATAAGATCCTATAGCATTCTGTTCTCTAGAATGATATAACAGCCATTTTATTGTTTGGAGTGAGATAGATTCCCAAAATAAATTCAGTGGGAGGGAGAGGGTTGGGGAGAAGCAGCTATCAGTGTACAAATGTATTTGTAGGACATTACGATTAAAATTGATATAATGTCTCCATAGATCTCCTTGGCACCTGTTGAATTGTTGTACCTACCCATTAGTACTCCATTTAATACCAGAAGGCAGTTAATAAATCCTTCCTGTGCAGGAAATTGACTAAAAGACACAAAATTAGCTTTTAAATTTTAAAGAATTAAGATCTGGACTGCTGATTCTCTTCCTTTATTCAGCTACCTTGACAATGAGCTCTGAACCCTGCTCTTTGTACAGCTAGAACCCGTTAGATCCTCAGACCTCAGACTTTGCTTCTAAAAGATGTAATATCTGTCCTCTCTCAGATCTGCCTGGCAGCAGTTCTCAGGAAAAATCCAGCCTTGGATGATTGTCTAGGCCTCAGGCCCCAGAGGACAGAGAGTTCAGGCTTTTGTGTTGGGATGTTTCCTGGACCTTTTTACATTCTTTGTCTGATAAAAGATAGTGATGGCTCTTTGCACCATACACACTCCACCCCCAACTGTAGGCACAAAGGCGCAACTTCCAAAAGGGACATCTTTATGGCTTCCATGGAGATTTTATATGGCTATCCCGAATTTAAGAAACAAAAAAGCAAATTGTGCAAAAAATATAATGCAAGTGTTTTAGTTCTTTGCAGCAAAGTCCCAGTGTGAGAACCGTGCATATGCTGAAGTATAAAAGTCGAACCTCTCGGTTGATAAAACTCTTAGGTAAAACAACTTATATAACTTCTTCATAATAAGATCCACATAAATCTCTTGAATTGGTATGATAGACACTAACAGGAAAAACTGCTATTATCTAGACGGACAAGGTTAGGATGGCAGTGGGTTTTCATTGTTTAACAGTTTATGTATTCATTTGTTTGTGATGTCTGTTTAGTTCACAAAAAAGAAATATTTATTATTCTTTTTTTTTAATTTAAGTATACTTGATTTACAATGTTGTGTTAGTTTCAGGTATACAGCAAAGTGATTCAGTTATATATTACATATATATATATTCTTTTCCATTATAGATTATTACAAGGTATTGAGTATAGTTCCCTGTGCTATACAGTAGGTCCTTGTCGGTTATCTATTTTATATGTAGTAGTATGTATATCTGTTAATCCCAAACTTCTAATTTATTTCTCCTCCCCCTTTCCACCTTGGTAACAATAAGCTTGTTTTCTATGTCTATATAGTCTATTTCTGTTTTGTAAATAAGTTCGTGTCATTTTTTTTAGATTTCACGTATAAGTAATATCATATGATACTTGTCTAAGAAATATTTATTATTCTTATATATATTCATAGGAAGTTCTGAATTCTCTGTCTCCACCAACCCATCCTTCCTCAAAACTTTCATAAAGAATGCCTCTGATTAGAGAAATCCAACACAATAAATCATTGTTTTTTCTCCAGCATCAGGGGGTCTCATCATCCTCCCTAGGGTTCTGCAATGGTAGTAGAGTCTACAAAAAACTCCTGCAGCTACCTTAGAACAAGAGTACTTATATCTCCCAAACAAGAATTCCCTGTTATCATCTGAGACACCCATAAATTGTGGAAGAACCACAGGAAAGAAGGGCAGGTGTTTTCTTCAAGCCCTCCTCAAGGCAGCCTTTGCCTATCTGTTTGAGTATTTGAGTATGTGGCTTTTGAAAAAATAAATTCTCTATATAGAGAATAGATGTAGGATGGGGGTAAAAAAATGAATGTAAATTTTAAAAAGTCTTTTCATTTCAGTTCCAGCCATTTCTACCGTACGCTATTTGAAATGTATTTTAGTGAAACTGTTTTTATTTTCTTTTGGGACTCTTTCCCTGGAAATTACTGATTGCTACCTACACCACCCTTAAGATATTTCATTTGACATCATGGGGGTGCATATATAAAAAATTAAATTTATCTTTAGTAGTAATGACACATTTTTCAAATATTTAAGAATAATCCATTACTGTTAATTGTCCTAAAATCCTTGCCTCATTGCATTAAACAATGCTCCAGCATGCAGCCATTCTTTGTATCTTATTCTTTTGGTTTGGTTTTTGAATTCCATTTCTCCAAATTGACTTTTTTATAAGGTAATGGGAAATGCTGTTTTCTAAAGCCAGAACCACTTATCAACCTTCCAGTAAGCATAAACTTATAAGAATGTTTCTGAAGTTTTGCAGAGGCTTACCAAGGTGCCCATGCTATTGGGTAGCATTTTCCAGGTAATTATTGCCGAGCAAGAGAGACATTGATAGGGTAAAACCGGCTCTTCAAGAACAGGATCCGCAGCTCCCCTGGTGGCGCAGTGGTTGAGAGTCCGACTGCTGATGCAGGGGACACGGATTCGTGCCCCGGTCCGCGAAAATCCCACATGCCGCGGAGCGGCTGGATCCGGCGGCCTGCGCGTCCGGAGCCTGTGTTCCGCAACGGGAGAAGCCACAACAGTGAGAGGCCCGCGTACCAAAAAAAAAAAAAAAAAAAAAAATTTGGGGTCTGGAGGATGGTGCAAACTTTCTACAACTCCCACAAATACTTTCTATTTGCCATTAACAGTAGTGCTCAGTAGACTTACTTACTTAAGGTAAACTGAGTGTCAGGGACTGAACCATCACCTTGAACTGAGACCAACTAGAGCCGGGGAGCCATCAGATGCTACATATTTTGCCACCTAAAGAAAATTCTGGTCTAGTAATAAAGTGCCTTTGGGCAAGAGCCTAGATGTTTCTGGGGGTATGCTCACAAGTGCTCATATGCCTCCATCACCAGAGGTTCCAATATGCCACAACTCTTTGCCCTGGACTGAGCTCAGCTATTCAGCCACTCAGAAAACATAGTGTTCCTACATCGTTCTAGGTACTGTATTAAATAATGCACCTACGGTGCTTAACGAAATTGATATACTTATTCCACCAATAGATAATCAAAGAGTATCAACTGTATGCCTATCACTATTATAAGGGGATATAAGAAAATCAAAAGGATTCCTCTGCCTTTGTGGATTTTCATCTGGTTGAAGAAAAAGATATTCATACTGAAAACTTATGAAATACAGGAAAGCATTCTTCTCTCCATTCTACAGAATTTTACTTCCTTCCCACAAGTTAAACAAAAATTGTATTCAATTTCTATGAAACTAAATGCTTCTGGTACAATGCAGATAATGAAAGTATCCAAGATCCAGAGCAATTTTCAGAACATTCTCATTTCCATGAACCCTGCCCTTCATTAAGTGGCTGAGAGAGCAGAAAGCCTGCTATTACTCTGGCTATTTTGAGTTTTCCTAAATATTAAGCCTAAACTATAAGTCAACATCTTCCTAACCAATGATGGTATTTTAATTCTTTTTAAAAGCACCATATTTGTGAATTGAACATATTTTGGAGAAGCCATTGAAACTCAGATTAAGTTTAGTTTCTGGCTCAGAAGGAAGTCATCTCAAATACAATGGGTTCTATTCCACCTGGATGAGCATTGGCTTGACATTGAAACAGGGGCAAGATTTGTGTGTTTCTGAAATGTTTTATTTTGTCCTTTGATTTGTTTTGTCCTTAGATTTTATCCTATTTCTGAGCTCATCTTCAGCTAGTATTCACTGTCTCCTCAGAACCTATCTCTTCATCTGTGCATCTCACAAGAGGAAGTTATGTTCTGTTTAATTCTGTCTCATTTGGAAGCTGCATTTTGTCTCGATCTATGATAAAAAGCTGGGACATCTGATTGGCCAGGGCCTCATTTATTCCAAGCTTATTGGACAAGATTATTTTACCTGGTCCCTGTTTTCCTAAACACAGAAGGCAAGAACACTGGCATGTTCTTCTGGCCGTCATGTCCATAGATGGGATTTCTTGCTCTCCTGTGTTTAACCTCTGAAGCACTGCCCAAACTCTACCCTGAGACTTGAGACACACTTGAATCCATAAGATATTGATTTCATCACTGCCATGTTGTTGAAATCATAAAACGACATAATCAGAGTGCAGAAAGCCAAATTTTATAAACACCCTAATGTATGGCACATGACTAAGTGATAAAGCTTGACACATTTACCAAACAAAGTGAAAATCTTCATTTGTCTTCAGAAAGAGAAGTGCTCCCATGTGTTCGGACATCTGTACAGTCAACATGTGGCAATTATTGTGCAAAAAATAGGATCCCTGTAACTGCTGTTGTAAATTATGGCCTCATTGATTAGTATCTTACTTCCCCCTCAAACTCTCCACTTCATCACAAATAAGGAGACACACACACTCAAGGGCTTTGAAGAGATTCCCCACAAACCGGTTTAAATTTAAATTTAGATTTACTCCCAGCAGGCTCTCCTACACCATTATACAGTCTCTGTTTTTTGCTTAAGGATATCTTGAGTATTCCTCACACACCGTTAATGTATGTTTACTTAAGCACTAAAATTAAATACACATAATGAAGTCATCTGTGGCAAACAGAATTAATAAGTGGAATACCATATTGCTGTGAAGATGTGTATTCAACAAGCATGGGATGCACACCGTTCTCTCTGGAACTTGGCATTCCTCACATGTTGTTAAAATTTTCTGAATGAGTTCCAAGTGATTTTGGTGTCTGGGGATTGCATACGGAGGCTGAAAACCTCCCCAAGAAGCTCATCTCATAATACGTTTCCAGTTTCCAGTTCCTCTTACAAGACTTTCAGTGGTGAAGCTGTCATGCGATACACACACATTATGATGCTTGGGAAATTGATCAAATGAGGATGAGAAAATGCCAATTGTCACTTACTCTGAAAACGATGCTTCTTAGATTTCCATTCTGTTTTCCTTCCACATTAACCAGACCTAATTGAGAGTTGATTATCTTTCAAGGTATCTGTGAGGGGACATTACCAAACTGCCCCACTACATCTATCTGAATTGCTTGGAAAAGTAAAGAAATAAAGTACAAAGCAATCATCCATGAGCTGCACCTGACTTCTATATAAATATAAGAAGGATTGATTATTTATACCATTTCTGTCAAGACTGTGTTTGTCTTTATTTCACAAGCAAATTTCATATAATGTTGGAGATGCTGCAAAGCCTGGCTGAGGTAGAGAAATGAACTTTAGCCTATGCAGCTGTTGTAGGGGGAAGTGAAACTGAAGTTCATATTCATTTCCTTCATGCTGCCCCCTAGAAAAAAGAGGGCACCAGCTGATATGTGTGCAGTAGTGCATCTGGCCTTAGAAAACGAGGTTGGCTCTGCTGAAGGGGGTACATCATACAGACAGGCTCTGGATAAACAAACTTGGGCTTAACCAGAGCTTTCTTCCTGCTTGCACAGCATGGCTGTCCTAGCAGCGTGGCTCCACCAGAGGGTTTGGTTGGAGGACCACTAGGATCACTTGCTATTTTCATGCAAATTTCATCACCAAGCCATCCTTTGGTATAGCAATGAATTCTGTAAATAACACACAAAGGGGAAATCTTGGAGCAACCCATTTCGCCAGAACTTGGCATACCCATTTTTTCCACCTCAAAAGGAGGTAGTTTGAGTTTCAGCATTTCCTTCGGAAGAGGCTTCAAGTTGCATTTTTCATATCTACTCTCCTTCAGACACCTGAATAAAACCTCAATCTTCCAGTTCCCTTGCTTTCTCCACTCCAGAGAAGAATTCCCATGAACACACCAAATGAAAGGTGAGCCTGCTCTGGGAACTGCCCTTTTCTCCTCCCACCGTTGAAGTTTCTGCCCAGTTGGGATGGTTCCTGACAAAATTTCCCAAGTTCTGTTTATTGATGGGGCCCTCACTATAGGAAATAATCTAAGTAGTTTTTTTTCTGGAGATATTGACTTATGTGAAGAATTTAACATCTTCACACTTGTTACCTATTACTAGAAAATGGAAAGACAAAGAGTAGGGAATAGACCCTTGATGGGCACTCACCCTGTGCTGCACTGAGGCAGGTGCTTATACAGACATCCCTCTTTAATCCCTCAGCACCCCTGGGAGGATGTGAAATTTACAGATGATGAATCTGATGCTCAGAGACAGCCAGTGGGAGACTCTGAACTTGAATCTTATGTTTGTCTAAATTCAAGACTCTTCTCTTTCCTTCAAACTGCTTGTTATTATTTTTAGTGATTTTTTAAAAAATAGCCCTGCCTATAGCTCATCATTGAAGAATCTTACCAGCACAGTTGAAGGCTAATTATGTGGAAGATGGGCTGTGATATGACAACATTCTCTAATGCCAGAAGTGATGCTGGCAATCAGAATACTGGGTGAAAGATGAGACTAGCTGGCAAAGAGGTATATAAGTTGATCCATAGCTGTCCTTTTCCATGACCTGCCTCATGTCCAATGATTTCAATGTTATAAACTGTATAAAGGGCTAATATCAGTGCTTGGCACCCAGAAGATAACTATTTCCCTGTAGTTAGGTTCCCAGATGTAGCACAGGACATCCAATTAAATTTGAATTTCAGGTAAACAAATGGATGCCTTGTTAGTATAAGTATGTCCCACACAATACTTGGGATATACTTGTATTAAAATGTCTTTTTTTTTTAATCCCAAATTCAAATTTAATTGGGCATCCAATATTTTACTAGTAACCCTACCTGGGTGAGATGAATATTAAAGTAATTAAGTGTTGGGTGGTAATCATACTCCATCGAGAGAAAGGCAGCTTCCTCTTTATAATACATGGGACAGTATCTACTTCATAAGGAGCCAGGAAGGCTATAGGTGATTGTATATGTAAAGCACTTAGTATATGGTAGGGGGTTAGCACAAAAAATGGAAATGATTATTTCCCATTTGTTTACTGAGTTTGAAAGTCTAAGCCTCCCTAGAACTGTCCCTAATTTGATATCCATAGGGAAGGGAAAGGAGAGCCAGCTGCTACTCAAAGTTGTCTCTGGCATACTCTATAAACCTTTGTAGCAGCTCAAACCACAGCTCTTAAAAACAGAAAGCATGTGTACACTGTGGTAGGCACTGTTTTAAACAGTGATATGTATGGAATCATTTAATCCTCTCAACAGCCCTATAAAGTTACCACCCTCTGTTTGATAAACTGGGAAGCTGAGGCACAAAATGGCTAAGTGACTGGCTCGTGGAGTCCTTCACTATAGAGAACCCAGGCAGTCTAGGTTCAGGGCACAAGCTCTGGGTTCTTCCTCTGGGTCGGATTCTCTATGGGGTTCCATGGTGGTCTGGCATTTGCTGCTTCCACAGCATCTGAAGATAATGGTTACAAAAAGGATGGTCAAGAAGGTGCTATTTTAGGACTGCCCAAAGATGACAAAGACTAAAGCTTCCTTGTACAGCCCTCTGGAGTGGTTGCCAGGGGATCTATTTTCTGGTTGAGGAACTGAATATAGGTTGTGCCAGGGAAAGTTATCTGTAGACCTGGAAGGTTATGGGTGATGATGGATACTGTGACACCAGCAGTGCTTTGCAGCACCTCCCACCCAAACATCTGTACTTAAGTTGCTTCTTCCTCTTCTGAGAACATCCTCAGGCATGGAGGATATTTCCAGGTGGCACTGGTTCAATAAGCCAGAACCATGCCAAAAACTGCACTGCAAAGGAACAGTTGCCATCTGTGTGCCAATGATCAGCTGATTAACTGAGCAGTAGGGGTCTAAAGGGCCTCCTTGAACCCAAATTGATTTCAGTGAGGCCTCTTCTTTATGCTATTAGAAAGTAATGTTTATTTAAAAACACCATTAAACTACCCAAACTGCAAGGACATCAAATCAATATACAGAGAAGAGTTGACGGAGTTCAGAGGCACACCCTGTGTAAAATAACCTGGATTCATTTCCCAGGCAAAGCTTTAGCCTTGCTGCAAGGGAGGAGGGTGATACTCATTGCTTTCCCTGCAGGAAGACTTAAGGCCAATGAGGAAGAATGGGAGTAAGGATACAGAAAGGGAGTACCTCATGACCCTTCAACATAATTTGTTTCCTAATGAAAAGATTCCAAGGTTTTGAGGTGGAGAAACTAAATTTGAGAAACAATTTTGTGTGAGTTACTAGGCAGGAGTATCTTGAGCTCATTGCTGTTTGACACTTATGGAGAACCCACGAGGAATGCTTACAGAATGCATGGCTTATCCAGCTCTCCCCAAGCTCTAAATTGTATCTGTCCATAGGTCAATCCAAATCAAGGAAGGCTTGGAAGGCAAGTTACACCATCTTTCTCTCCTCCCCAAAAGAATTTCTGTTAAACATAGCCTGCACTAGGAATCTTGGAGGAAATAGCCCAGCATTGCTCTTTCAAGGGGAAGTTGCTGGGAGGTTGCCTTGAACATTCTTCACTCCAGTGCACAGTGTCTTATTTATGAGACCCCCTCCAGGAGGAAATACAGGTCTGAAATTTGTGCCAGTACTAGCTGTAAATCTCCAAAGCACTGGTAATTATTAATTTTGTGGATTTTATTAACTATAGATCTGAAAATATGTATCTTTTTACTTTGGCTTCTAGAAAACCGAAATCCAACTCTTGAATCTGCCCAGAGTATAAATAAGGGCATCATGGCCAATATTGTTACTGGTATCACTTTTTCACTGTATATTTTATCTCTTTGATTTTAATTCATTTACTCTATTATTTTACGTACTGTTCACTCCAGTCAAAATGCTATGTGGCAAAAGACATTAAGGGAAGGAAGGAAGAAAGGAAAGCAGGAAAGAAGGATGGAAGGAAGGAGGGAGGAAAGGAGGAACGAAGGAGAAGAGGGAACAGGCAGTGGTAACTTCAGATGATAATGGCTGTGAGAGTATAGGGTAAATTGTAGATTGTTATATAAATATGATGAATTTACACTACAGTGAGTCCCCTACGTACAGACCTTCAAGCTGTGAGCTTTCACACATGCAAAGGTGCATCTGGTTCCAGCAAGGAACCAGCACCTGTGCCATCAACGTCAGGCATGAGTGAAATTGCAGCTTGCCCTCCGTCTCCTATTGCTGATGACCCTTCAGTTCTACCATCTCCCACCTCCTCTCCCTCCTCTAGTCAGTAACTCTTCTTGCCTGTTTACTTGATGCCAGCCCCTCTATGCCAGCTTTTGTACTGTACTACTGTACTTTTCAAGGTTCTGTGCTGTAAGATTAAAAATGTTTTATTTTTTGTGTTTGTTTGGTTTTTATGTATTACTTGTGTGAAAAGCATTATAAACCTGTTTTGTGTTTGTTTGCTCTTTGTGCATTATTTGTGCAAAAAGTATTATAAACCTATTACAGTACGGTACCATATAAGCCAATGGTATTAGTTGGGTACCTAGGCTAACTTTGTTGGTCTTGCAAACAAAGGGGCCTTACGAACTTGCTCTCAGAAGGGAACTTGTTCGTATGTAGGGAACTTACTCTATTAGTATTAGTAGTGCTATCTATTGATAGCATTATTACTGTTTCTATCAGTATTAGTATTCCTTTTCATTTTGAAGGTGAAGAATGGTGGGAGGAGGAAGGAAGAGATGGTCATTAAGCCAGACCTGAGTCCAGCTGCTCTAGCCAGGTAAACAGGTGTTAAAAGGGTGATTGTATAACTGAGGAAGGGGGGCCAGGAGGGTCACCTGCTCAGGTCCCACATCTGACACTGGGGTGTTGCCTCCAGGTGTGTTGCTTCCCTGTGTGTGTTCCTTCCAGCACCTTGTGGACAAAGAGTTCCAAGTCCAGCTTTTTTGTTTGTTTGTTTGTTTTGCATACCTCACCTATCGCAGAAAAGATTTAAAAGTGTGGCCTGTGATACTTATTTCACATGTAAAGCTCTGGAAAGAATTTTCTTTCTCCCAGAAGGCTTCCTTTGATCCACTCAGGCCCCTTCCCTGTTCTTCCAAAATCACTGCACACATCACACTGTATTCTTACCTCTATGTCCACCATATAGGAGTGTCCTGAGGGCAGTGGCCATGGCTACCTTCTCCAGCACTGTATCTGAGGCACCTTAGCAGAGTCCCTGGTTGATGATTGGAGCTATAGATAAATGTTGACTATGTAAGTGAACAGTAAATGGAGAATCTGAAGCTGCTGGGGCTGTGAATTTCACAATGTCTTCTCTTTACCACCTTCTCTTCTACTGCAGGTGAAGGGAAATCTTCCTTCTTCTCATGACTAGGCTTGCTCACTGGAAAAGTGTTATATCCTCTGCCTCCCTAAACATCTTGCTACTTTCCTGACAGCATTTTCAAACTCTCACCCCTTATCCTGGGTCCCCTATTGGTAATTTCACACATTCTTGGTTGACTTGTGTCCAGTGGTCCCTCACTCATACTGATCATCAAAACTACCTGGAGAAATATTGAAATTTGAGCCTTACCTGAGATTGCTAGATTTCCAGGATCGGGCCCAGATAGGTATTAGTTAAAATAAATAAATAAAAATAAAAAGCAAAAACAAAGCAAATAAATGAATGAAACCACACACCATCCCCCTCCCTCCTGAAACAACCTCCCCTGATGACATCAACTCAGTACTCAAGAACAGTAACCCACTCCAGTTAAAAGTATTTATGTTACCCTTAGAAAAATATCTCTCCTGCTGTTCTTCCCTGCCAGGTTGGAATTGTGAAGACACCATTTTTCCCTCTTTCATAAATCATGGGTTTTTCATCTCTGATACCACTCTGTTCTCTTGAAGTCCAAAGACAAAGGTATGTTAAAAGAATGCTCTCTCAACTCCAAATCATGAAGAATGGGAAAGAGGTAAAATGGGAGATGGGGCAAAGCAGAATTGCTCGTATGGATGGTCCATTTGCTCCCTACATTTCCCAAGAATCCCTTCACGTCCAGTTGGGATCACTAGAATCTGGTCAATAAGATGAGTAAAAATAAACAGTGTCACTTCTAGTTAGATGCTTTTAAGTGAGTGTGTGAGTTCTTCATGCTCTTTCCTTCCCTCCTACAGAGACCTAGAAAGATGTGTGTTCTAGTAGGTAGACCTACCAAATGTAAGCGGCATGAGTCTCTGAGTCAAGGACTCTGAGAAAGCAAAAAATCATCTTCTATATGATAAGCTATGGAAATTTGGAGTTTATTACCATGGGCAGCCTTTCTTATTCTGATCAATATAGGAATTGGTACTGAAAGTGAGGTTCTATCATCACATAAACTAAGCGTAGGTGGCATTAGTTTAGCAATGGGGCAGTGAGGTGAGGAAACGAATATCATAGGTTAGAAATAGGAAGATACTCATTATGCAAAGGGAAAATATAAGGGAAAACTGCCACTTTGGTTCATTTGAAAGATGGACTCCATGTATTGCACTAAGAGAAGAAGTTGGAAAACAGAATGCTTAGCTGCTGTTAACAGAATTTGGCAAGATATTAAAAGAATTAGATGAGCTCTAGAAAGAAATTTCCAGTTTGCAGGCAGCAATGAAAAGAAACAGGTTGTTTACAGATATTCCAAAACGTGTGAGGTTGGAAAATAGGATGTCTTCTGGAGATAGAATTAACAAGACTTCAAGGGACAAATGCCAAGTAAACCTTTCAGCTGATTAAAGACTGCCAAGGCAAAGGTCAGATTAAGGGCACGAAATCTCTATTGGAACCCTCTCAGTGCATTAAAGAACCTCAGGGCAAAGATTGTATCAGAGTTGTGGCTTCTTCAGTGAAATTCAAAAGTCACCAAGTAGCAACCATAGCATTGAAAGAGAAAGGTCTGGGAGAGCAACAGATAAGCAAGCAAAGAAATAAAGTCTTGAGCACATTTTGGAGAAACTTTTGGGTGTGGTTTGGACACATACAATTTACAGAAAACCATGAAGACACTCTAGGTATCTTGGCAGATCAGGAGCTCAGCAGCAAAGAGAGAAGCTAGGTGAAAACATAGCCCTGACCTTCAGACTTGGAAGTTTCTTAAACATGGAAATAGAACAGAATAATTGGTAGTATTTATTATGGGCTTATTTATTATGGTCTTACTAAGTGCTAGGGCCTGTTCTAAATGTATTTATCCTTGTGAGGTAAGCACGATTATTCTCATTTTATGGGTGGACAAAATGAAGGCTTAGGGAAGCTGATTTTCTAAGGATCACTTTACTACTAAGTAGCAGACCTGGGAGTCTAACACTTGTTAAAAAGAATCAGCCCTGGACACTTGCCAAAGGTGGCAAAACAGATTTTATTTAGACTGCTGCAATAGGGGAGAGAGAATCCAGCATAAACTGAGCTCTAGTTCAACTAACACGAAGGTGACTGACATTTTTAAAGGGACAACAGGGAGAGAACTTAAAAGGGTTATGGGGAGGTGAAAAGGAGGACATAAGTGAGGGATTTAGTGGAATATTACAGAAGTGGAGTAAGTGGAGAAATACTGAAGAAGAGTTGGCAAAGTGGGTTGGGACAATGTACATTTTGTCTTTTGGTAGCTCAGTGTTTGAGCAAGTCCTTTGGGCAGCCTGGGAGTTCATCGTTCACACCCTAACCTGGCTGACTTCAAAGACCTTGATTTCCATCGTGATTCTATATTATGGACAAATGGATAATTGTCAAACAATTAGAAATTGATCATATGCTACATTAAAGTAATAGTGAAATGTATGAGGGTGTCATATGGGTAAGCATGGAAGTGGAATCTAGAAAGGTGCACAGGGAATGTCAAATTGTTTAATATGTGGTATGAGATCAGTTTGGGATGGTAGACAGAAACCAGAACAAAAAGGTAGTTGAAAGTCAAGCCAGGGCATTTGGGTTTTCTCCTGAAGATCATGGGAGCTGTTGGTGAAGGTGGGAATAATGGGAGCACGTTTGCATTTTGAAAGATCACTTTATCATGGAGAGATATTAGGTATTATTCAACCTTAGGTCTTGATTAAGACCTTGGCTTTCACACAGATTGACTGCGATCTTCAATGAATCATTTAACTACACACACAATTTATTTACCTTGAAAAGAAGGTGATCATTCCTATGGTAAATGACACTGTTGGTTCCTCCAGTTTTCATCGTACCTCTTCCCCACCAGTAGCAGCCATCAGTAGGGTGGGATTGACTAAGGTTCAGCCTCATTCAAGTCCCAATTAGCCCAAGACAGTCAGCCTAATCTTGTCCATTTGCCACCATGATGGGTTCAGGAATGGGATATTGATCCAATCTGAATGAAGCCAGGTCACTGAATGAAAATGGAACAAGAATTCCTCTCTTTTAGTGGATATACTGTGTATAGATGCAGATTCTGAAACTTCACAGTCACTTTTCCACCATTAGGGGAGCTGACCTATGGACAAAGGTGAGAGTACAGAGATTCACCAAGAAATGGAGGTGAGCCTGTGATCAAACCTCTCCTTCCTGTATGTGGGGATATTCTAGTTGCACATTCCACTTCCTGTTTAAACTAGGTTGACTTGGATTTTTCTCACCTGCAGCCTAGATCATCAAACATTATATGCTTACCCATAAAGTTGATGTAGGCATGGGAGGTCACCTATTAAAGGAAATAGGAAGAACTCAATACATGAGTTTTGCCCTCAAATTATATTATATCTCCATTGTGTCTCTGGGAAGTAGATCTCTCTTGTGGCTCTTCCCATCAAAAGTACCATTGTCTTCTCTGCCAAAACTTGCCTGATATATGTGCCATGTCCATCAGCCAATATTAGGTCACCATGTTGATCTGTCTAAAAATACCCTCCCAAAGTCAAAGTGCAACTGACCAGAGGCCATGAAGAACCAAACCTCCACTGCTTTTAGAATCTTAGATAATTGTACAGGTGAATGACGCAAGGGGGATTCTGCCAGGAGAGTTGGAGCCCACCTCAGGTGACTTTCCTGTGAATTCCATGTGTCCTCTTCAAGCTGAAAAGTCATTACTCTTTTAGCTCCATTCATCAGCCTGATCAATCAATTCAAAAAGAAAGCAAAATTGATTGTTATTTGTCCCTTTGTCTCAAATCGAGAGATTAACTCTCCTTTTACTCCTCAAGCCACCCATCACGTGAGAAAGGAAGCTGGAATCAAAACACTTGGAATCTCCTGATTCTAACCTTGATCCTGGGACCACCAGGCGAGGCTGCCTCTCCCTGAAAGAGCTATTTTAGTCAGGGAAGGCCAAGCCTCAAAAAGTTGCTAGTTCTGTTTTTTTATGAAGTTCCCAAAATTGTGGATGCTTATCTGAATGCTATCTGAACTATTCACGTCTCTGGGGAGAGCATAATTGGACTGGAAATTTCCTAAAAACAAACTTTCTTGTAACTGTTTCAGGCTGGGCAGTTTTGGGTCAGGGAAGAAATATCCCTTCTCTATCCCTCTACCCTGATTTCTGCACCTCTGCTGAGTATGTGAATTAAGACAGTAGGGGTAAGTTCCTGGTTAAGAATGACAGGGTAGTCTGAAGTCCCCCAGCACACCCCAAACGTTTGTTGCCACATCCCACCAAGATCTGGATATTTTCCTATCATTTTAAACAGATCCTTTGGGCACCTCTCCAGGTGACCTCATTAGTGGAAAATTAAATAAAAGCCTCCTCTTATTTTTCCCCATAGAAAGTAATGATATTTTAATAATGCTATGCCATTACTTTCTTAGGACAACAACCAGAAAGAAGATAGCAAGGGACATCAGGCCTGGAATACTGCCCAGAATATAGCATGAGGTGGCTGGAGACAGAAGAGCCATAGAAAGAGAAGGCAAAGAAATACATCGAACGTAAAGAAAGGAGAAAATGAACAGCTCTGTGTATTTCACACTGTGAAGTCATTATTTCTTAATATTCGAAGCTTGATGAATGATTGGTGTTTGACTATTATGAACACAGCCCTAAGATACATTCACTTGTATTTTTTTTCTTTGTTTTATTGAGGCTTAACCACAGAGAGAGAAAAGTGGCTCCTTAGGCTGTCATTCTTCTTTTAAAATGTAGAGGTCATTTTTCCTTTTATACAAGGTTTATTGATTACTTTCCAAACAAATATAATTCAGAGAAAATTGAGTCAGACTTGTTTCGCTAATAGTTGGTATTTTCTTTGAGGCTGTGGCATATAGCTGCAAAGCATGCAGAGGTAGGAATTTTCACATTATTGTATGTGACTGTTGAGTGAAGTCTGGTGGGATTGTGGGTGATTTGTGACAAGCTAAGGAATTCCTTTGGCGGCCTGCTGTAAGCGTGAAGCACATTATTTAAAACCTACCTAGATCATTGATATATTGTCATCACGTGCTTTTAAGAGGGCCCCTTTCCCCTTAACATACAATTTTCTGTATGGCCTTTAGCTTTTTTGTTTCAGATCTTACTCTTTGATGTTATGTTGCTTTTATCAAGATAAAGGGCCATTTAAAATAGTTATCCATTTATTAATTTGCTTATAGATGACTTTTTTGTTTTTCATTATTTTCTAATTGATTTCTGTAAAGGTTTATGTAACTTTAATAATGGAAGTAATAAATATAAAACTATCGTAAACGAATCTTTTTTCCCCTAGCTTATGGCTGAAGCCTTCTCCTAAAAATTAGCTCACACTGATTCAGTTGTTCTCTGAACTTCTACAGCACTTAATTTTGTGCTCTTCCTTTTGCCCATTTTATACTGGGGCTGCCAGTCAGTCTCCAGGTATGGCCCCCAATGGACCCTGCTTCCCAGGATCTGTGACCTTGGGTAGTCTCCTCCCTCACCAGATCAAGTCTGGGCCTGTGACTGGTGTTAGCCAGTAGACTGCTGTGCTGCTAATATGGAGTCTAAAGTGGATAAAGCCAGGGCTTGGCACTCTAGGGAGACTTTAGCCACCATCTAAAAACCACTACCTTCTGGCAGTTGTCCCTTGTGTGGCAACTGCTACATCTGGAAATACTGAACTTCCATTTCCTTACTTATTGTCTGGAAGTCAGAGACCTTTACAGTCTGTTTCTTTTGTACCTTAGCACATAGCTGAATGCTACCCACATGATACATTGTCAATGAATGAGCAGATAGATGATCTGGTACTACTAGAAAGAAAAATCAACCACAGATTGACAAGATGTTTTATCTGAAATATCTGAGCACATCATTCAAGTTTTAATTTTATTTAGTCGCTGTGGACCCAATCCAATAAGAAAGATGTATCTTTTTCCTATCGACTTCATTACTTATCAGTAATGTTCCTATCAATCTGAACTCTTGCGACCTGAACTGTGATGAAGGATATGAAGCCTCAACATCACTGGGGAACTTATGAAAAGTGCAGCCTCTCAGGTCCCATCCCAGAACTCCTGAATCAGAATCTGCATTTTAATAAGAGCCCAGGCGGCCATGTGTACATGTTATAGTCTCAGAGAAGTGCGGTTCTAAACCACATGCCTTTCTTTGTTCTTTGTAAGCATACCAAATGAACATGCTGAGTAAATGCTTAAAAATATATGACAATAAATAGGATTCTTTGCAGAAGATCTTATTTGTGATTGACTGTGTTTCACAAACAAGTGCATTCTGATGTCAACAACGTTCCCACTCTCTAAAGACTCCCAGACTCAGCCCCGGTGTCACCCAGCTGTGACAGCCTGAGTGATTTCAAACACCGCTGATTGACATCTTAAACGTTGCCTGGAAATGCCGTCTCTGCAAGATCCTTCATCACAAGAATACATCTGCCCGAGAGTCGGCTGCCAAACGGAGGGGCACTTCCTCCAGAAGGCAAAACACCACGCTTTCATCTCTTCAAAGCACACCCACGTTTTTGGTGCACAGAGGAGTTTTCCCGCCTCTTCCCAGCGACTTGCGCACCCCTTCCAGGGGAACAGCAGCAGTTAGCTCTGAGCCCTACTCTAAGAACAACCCTGGTGGAAGCATTATGCAGATGATAAACCTCAGGGCTACCAAGCAGTTGCCATCTATCCTGGGATCGTGTTGTGTGAATGGCTGACAGGAAAAACCCAGGAGGATCGGGTTACAGGAAAGGGCTGCCATTTATTTATTTATTTTCCTCCCTGTGTAACTAATTCCAAAAACAGACCCCTGTTTGGGAGCCGGAGTGCCAGAGAACAAGAGGAATTCTGCAAAATTCTAATTGGGGAACAGTGGACTTAATTGGTGTCCATTTGGCAGACAATGGGGAAGGCTCCCCAGCTGGGCTGGGAAAGGCCCTGGGGGAATATAGCCTTGCAAGAAGTCCCAACACTCTGGGGACCGCTTGTTTCCTGAACTGAGACCTGGAAACCAGAGCTTAGATTAACTCTACAACTGTCAAGCTCCATTAGGGGCAATCAGAGGAGACATAGCATGGGTTAAACACAGGAAATGGAGCTGACAATAGAGGCATATGTCTCCAAGAGCTGGGAAGGGAGACAGGCATATAGATGTCTAATAACCAACATAAACATTTTTCTTTCAGGTTCAGATGTAGCACTGATGGGTCAAAGATATTCCTCGGTATGGGGTGTTAAATGTCAAATATTAGGAACCTAAGTGGTTCAGTTGCACGTGCTTAGTTGGTGCAATCTGATGGTGTTGAAGACATTTGCTGAGCATCTCAAGTCTACAGAGAATTTGAGTGGTTGTTGAAAACCAGGAGCTGAGGGCTGGCAGGGCCAGGACCCAGGGGTACCAGGGTCCATTTTCTGCCGTGCCGTTAACCAGCCGTCTGCCATTGGACCACCTTTCTGAATATGCTAGGTCCCTGTTAAGTCATTTTTAAAATAGAGGGCTATTATTGATCATTTCTGAGGACCCTTTTAGCATTAACGTTCCATTAGCTTATATCTTACTTGAGTTCAGTGAACAGCATCTTTTCCTCCTTGAGTGTGGGTGTATGAGTGTGTAATAAGAGTGTCCAAGGCGGAATATGGTATACCAAATATTTGTAATATAGCACAGAAGCTTGTGTATTGGAATTTTGTGATATTTTAAAATATGAATTATGAGGATCAGAACATGCTCCCTCAAAATATGGCACTTGGGCATATTGAATATTTTAAGCTGAAGTAGTTTGAGAAATCAGCAGCAGGATGAAGTCACTTTGACCTTCCCCTGGCCTTTCTCCTCTGAAACAGGTCATAAAATCCTCAGGTGAGTCAAGTGAGAGGTGCCCTCCTTATATGGAGGAAAGGAACATCTTTATCTTGGAAGACAAAGGGACACCAAGCAGACTCTGAATGGACAGATCTTGCTAAGTTTCTGCCAGTTCCCTACACTTGCCTCATACTCTGACCTATAGTAATTTTCCACAACTGTCCACTCTCCATGAAACCTAGCATATAAATACTCAAGTTTAACCTTTTCTTCAAGTCTTCATCTCCTTAGGAAGTCTCTCGTGTCCCATAAAACTTGTATTACATAAATTTGTATCTCTTTTCCTGTTAATCTGTCTTGATCAGTTTAATTTTCGGACCTAGCCAGGGACCCTAAGAGAGCCTAGGAAAATTTCTTCCTCTCCTACCTTACAAATAATTATAATATATCACAAAATACTACCACAAAATATATCACAACAATATATAATATTTTCCAATAATATTTAAAACATCCTAGGAGTTAAACTCACATTCTATGCTAGTCTAAAGAGACCATCTATAGGGCTTCCCTGGTGGCACAGTGGTTGAGAGTCCGCCTGCCAATGCAGGGGATACGCGTTCGTGCCCCGGTCCGGGAAGATCCCGCATGCCGGGAGTGGCTGGGCCCATGAGCCATGGCCACTGAGCCTGCGCATCAGCAGCCTGTGCTCTGCAACGGAAGATGCCACAACAGTGAGAGGCCCGCGTACGGCAAAAAAAAAAAAAAGAGAGAGCATCTATAGAACAATTAGGCCAAACTTTAAAACCACCCTCAAGTGAATGACTCTGTTCTTACGAAAGTGGCACTTTTAGGAACTTTTTACACAAAGATTTCATCTCCTTTAAAGATAGGGATTCCCAACTTCCTCTTTTTACTGGTATTCCCTGATAGGCTGTGGTCAAGAGCTGTGTGAAATTCTTGTTGTGTGGCCAGGGTTCCATGTGAACAGAAAGCCAGGGCAGATAAATGCACATTAGTTTAAGTTGGATGTCTTGGTTCACAAGAGAATGTGTGTACTTTTTGACTGATCTTTACAGTTTCCTGGAAAGAACTCCAGAGTGAGTAAGTGGTCTTACAGGTGAAAGCAAGAACGCAGAGGCCCTATCATCCCAGAAGACTAAGGCACAAACGTTGACCGCAATGAACCACTGCAGCCTGGGGCAGTGTAGAATGCAAGGTAAGGTTATCTAACGTGTCGTTTTTCCAGAATTGTCCAGAATTTGTAAATGAACAAATTAAACATCCTCCCTCCTCCTCTAGAAGAATAGCACACGTGACAGGAAGTCATTCTGCTCTTCTAAAGTAGGCGTTCTGCAGGCATCTGAAGTCTCAGCCAAAACAAGGAAAGAATTCTCTTCCTTTTGTTCATGGGCAGTTCCTGAATGCTGGAAATGAAGGCGACAGCTTTAGACTAAAAAACAACAGGAGTCTGCAACAACCTTGACCTTTAAAATGGAAGGTTGGCAAAATCCATTTTGATCTGAGTTCACCTGTCTCCCTTCCCTCCTCTTCTGAAATGTCAATCTTACAGAAGAATTTGGTTTTGTGAGATATGAGAAATCTTTACAGGTAAAACAAGTATGTAAATGCAACCCATTTCCCTCTCCTGTTAGATGGTTTGACCAGCAAGGGAAAGCTGTGAGTCTTGAGTTTTTGTGTGTGTGTGTGTGTGTTTTTTTTCTTTTACTTTGCAAGTTTAACTTTGAATTAAGGAAAGTACTTTCACTTTCTCAGAGAGGAGTAATTAATTCAAAAGGGGCTTTTCTTATTCGGGTCAAGATATTTTTAAAACAGGTGAGCTGTTACTGGTGATGATAGAATATTAAGAAAAATGAAAAAAAAAACCTTTGTGATTGAAAATGGATTAAACTGAAAAATAGAAGCAACAGTAGTAAAAATACAGCATAATTTGGCCTAATTAAATTTCAATTATGCAATGAAATCATCTGGGTTTTTTTGTGTTTTTTTTCTCTCCTAACATTTGTAGTAAAGGTTGTCCTCTTATTCTTTCCAGGTCAAGTGCTTTTTAAATTCATCTTGTGTTTTTGTTTTTGCATTCTGAGTGTACTATTCTGCCTTACCCATCTCCTCCAACAGCTACTTCTTTTGTTTATCTTTAATTCCCCCTGTTTCTTCATACCTGTAGTACACCTTTATCTTTGTTCTTGCTTCTCTTACACCAGGCCCACTCAGCCCCAGGGCTTGTCATTTTTATGATTCATGGCCATATTTTTTGTAGCTGCCTACAAAGAAGGTCTTGGAGTAATTTTAAAACAGGTATTTCCGTTGGCAAGCTGGGTTGGAAAAAAAAAATTCTTTATTGACTCATCTTGTACAATATAATCTAATAATAAGACCTGTTCTCAGAAGAAATATTCAATAGATATTTAGTGTTAAAGCAGATTTTACACAGAGTGCTCAAACACATTAAATATAACAGAACTGTCCACTTAGCTTCTATTTACCACTCAAAAAGGAAGGATGTGATAATATTTTTCTCCCTGTGCTAACATTCCACAAGTCTATGAGCCTATGATTTGCACTCTCTTTAGACATACTTTTAGACAATAATTAAATAGGCACTCATTTACAGAGCTCTTTGCAGTTTTTTCAGGTAATTAAATGCAGAATAACAACTCAGATTATTTAGAGCAAATGAATAAGAGCAGCCTCCTTCCCAGGCCAATAAATTCTTTCATCAACTATCATTTTCTGAGAGCTTACATTATAAAAAACACTACATGCGCAGGCTTTCTGCCAACCATGCAACTGTATGAACTGGTACCTTAGTTATCTCCATGGAACTGGGCGGGGCAGGGGCTGTGGGTAATAACAGTGAAAGCCTGAGGTTATAGTTACATACTTGATGAATAGCAAGGCTTGGATATGATCCATGCAGTTTGGTTCCATTAGTATATGCTCTTAACCTCCCTATACCATCAAAAATCTTAGATCTTCATCTTCCATTAACTTCCAATTGTGATTATTTTATACTGGAAAAAGTACTTGGAACTACAGGGGAGGAAGTTGACAGGAAGTTGCATTTACTGAATATACACCACAAACTTGACACCATGCTCAGCGCTTTATGTACTTGTTTCATTTGTCCACAAAATAAGTTATATTATATGTATTTTACAAGCAAGGGAACCGAGGTTTAGAAAGCTGAAGCATGTCCCACAGAGGGAAATAATATTCATACAATGGGAGTAACTGAAGAATTACTTATGATTCTAAAATATTAGAAACAAATCTTAATATTCATCCCTAGGAGACTGTTAAATCAATTAAGATACATTCAGACAATGAACTACTGCAGCAATTCAAAAGAATGAGGCAGTATTACAAATGGAGAATTTCTAAGATTTCTTGTGTGAAGAAAGCATGGAATTAAAAAAAAACTTGCATAAATGCTTATATATTTATGTGAGAATCTCTTGGAAGACTATACCAAAAAGTGATAATAATGGCCGCCTCCAATGATAAGAGAGACTTATGTTTTACCATGAACTCTGTTAAAAATTTTACATCTTTATCATATGCATATATTATCTTTTCAACAATATAGTGCTTTAAAAAAGAAACTTTGCCTAGCTTTGAAAATTGTCTTTGCTTTGACCCTATCCTAACTTGTTCCCTACCAGAAAATATATTTTAGGAAGGAAGTTACAAGACCATACATTTCTTAAACTGAAAATCAGTTATATTTCATTGTGATAAAGCATACATAACATAAAATTTACCACTTTAACCCTTGTAAGTGTGCAGTTCTGTGGCATTATGTCCATTCGCATTGTTGTGCAACCATCACCACCATCCATCTCCAGAAATGCTTCACCTGCTCTAACTGAAACTCTACCCATTAAATAATAACTTCCCCTTCCCCATCCTTCCAGCTCCTGGGAATTACCACTCTACTTCCTATCTCTATGAATTTAACTCTTCTAGGGACCTCATATGTGTGGAATCAAACAACATTTGTCTTTTTGTATCTGGTTTATTTCACTTAGCGTAATGTCATCGAAGTCCATCCATGCTGTTTTATGTGTCAGCATGCATTCCTTTTTCAGGGATGAATAATATTCCATTGTACGTGCATACCACATCTACTGCATTAGTGAATATTTGGGTTGAAAGTTAATTTTGCCATAGAGAATCATTTTTGATTAACCATGTTGGTAGGAGGTTCCCTTTAAAAATTTTGAAGGTGGTGATAGCCAGATGCCATCGATATGTTGCACTGGTGAGGCTCCCTCCCAGCCAAGTCTACAACATATATTAGCACCTGTGGGTGAATACTCTGGAAATAATTTTTTAAAACTGATTTACAGTTAAAAACATGATCAAATTAAGAAATTCTTCCTCTGTATGAACATTACCTACAATATTTTTAAAATATCTGGTTAATATTGCTTAACACAAAATACAGAATACAGCTGAAGCAGTGCCTTAAATTAACAATACAAGTATCTTCAAGGGCCTTGTAAGCAGAAATATCTTAACTGAGAGATACTTAAGTATTCATCTTAATAACTTAACAGAGTTTTTTTACATGAAAAAGCTGAGCTTCCAGGATAAACACATTTTTGTTACATTGTGGTTTAAAATTGCCAAAATTTAGTTAGTGCTTTTTATAAATGTACTATGTACATAAAAATTATACCATTAATTTAAAATGAAGCCCCTTTTGGAAACTTAGTTTCATCATTATCATAATTATTGTTGTGATTATACATATTTTACCTGAAGTAATCCTGACACATCTAACATACTTGGGTCATAAATCTTTAAAGAGAGTCTTGAAATTTAAAAAAAATATATACTTGGAGACTGAATAACTAAGTTACAGAGCAGTTGGAAGTCACAAAATATCTAACTTTGGGCCAGACATTGCTTTTGGGAATGATACAAATGAGGAATTCTTTGGTTCTCCTGTTTCTCCGTCAAATTCTGTTACTCATTTCAGGTCTGCATTTATCACTCCTTGTTTTAATAATTAATTCTATTATATAGACCTGTGGTTCTGTACATCTAGTTTCTTGAATAGGATCTCTATTGGGTAATTTTATATTTTAAATTGCTGTACATGTTAAATGGAATCAACTTTAAGTGGAACCTTGGTATGGCAGCTCTTGAATCAGAGAAACTGGCGTTGAAAATACAGCTCTAATACTTATCAGCTTGTCCTTGAGACAGTTACATAGAAAATTTAAAATGAGTCCAGAAAGAATTGTTGTGAGAATTAAATGTGAAGAAGCACCTGGCATGTGTAAGATGGTGAAATCAAGAACATAGTAGGCGTTCACCATATATTGGTTCTCTTTACTCCTTTTATGGTGCTATTGTGTCATTTTACGGTGGATTCCCGTAAAGAGTTACTTTTATTAAGATATAAGACATTTAAGAATCGACAAGCACTCTTTATGTCACCAAATTCAGTTCTTTGCCATGAAAGTTCTTAAACTTTTCTACATTGATTTATAACCTTTGAGGGAAAAAAGCATTTCTTAATTCTCCATGGTTTCTGATCACTTAGGCTTTCCTGGACTGCAGTAACACAGCATGCCACATGTTTTCCTAACAAATTACATTCGGACACTTTCCGACACTTTCATTATTTTAACTCAGGTAATAATTAGTCACTGTCAGAGGAAGGACTTAGGTTGTGCAAATCAGAATAAATTTGCCTTGCCATAGCAGCAGTCACAAATGAAGCAATAAATTAGAAATAGCAAATTGTTACGAACTTAAGAGATCACAAATCAAAATCGTTCCCTGAAATCCAGGAAAAGGTAGAGGACTGCCAAGATTTCTTTGAGAGCTTAATTTTTCCAGATAACTTTTGAGTCAAATCAGTTTGTGACAAATCCCAGAGATGATGCAGACACTGATCACAAAGATGACTTTCTGGGACTTCACTCCTGTAATATAAGCTATTTCATAATGCTTCTTATTTTAAAAGAAGTACTTTTTTCTTCTTATGATATTTGGGAGCTCCTAAATCTTTTTGTACACATTCACACACACACGCAGAGAAAATTAAAATTGCTTCTGAAAAGTACCTTTGAGTATACAAAGCCTTTCCTGGTATACTAATAGTCAGAATGGTAAAATTTGAGCTCATGAGAGAGTCCTGGATTTAGCTGAACATCTGTTCCCAGAGGTGGGTGATTAAGTGAATTGATGTCACCAAGGGGCGGTGTTTCTAGGAGAATGTCATGACCACCCTGCACTTAGCCTCATCTTATTTTTGGTTTGTTTTTATCCAGGATCAGAAAGATGATGTAGAAGACATGCTCATCATATTTTCTTACACAAACCCAGAAAGGATCTTGAGCACAGTGAATGAAAGAGTGTGAATGTTGAACCAAAATATACAGTCATGTCAGTGGGACAAATGTACAGTCTTGCACTTTTATCCAAAGAAACAAAATTATTGGATGAGAAAATTATGGCTTAATCAAAGCCTCTCTGAAAAAGATTGGTGGCTTCAATTGTGAAATAAAGCCATAGGTGTCAGCTATATGATGTGATACCCAGTAAGCTAATACAATGCTGCTTTGGTTATAGAAATAGAGGTACTGTATTTAAGGTCAGGTACACAGTTAGAGTGTTGTGTTTATTTATTGTGCTACATCCTAAGAAACACATAGAAACACTAAGACAAAACACTAATGGTGAGAAAATACCAGTCCATCGCATATGAAGAACACAGGTCTGTATCACTCAGAGAAGAGAATCTCCGGGTCAGGGTGGATATTACTGAAAACTGTTTTCCATTACTGACAGAATCGCCACGTAGAAGAAAGAATAAATGTGTTCACTTTGGAACAAAGATGAAGAATAGACTTTGGTCCCAAAGAATGGAACTCAAACCAATGGGTATATTTCTGGTTACAATGGCCACTGGATGGTGAGCATCTAAATTTTCCCTATTCCGGCTGCCCCCCAACATTATCAGTAAAATTATCAAAGTTTTGTTAACTAGGGAAAAGCCTTTATCATCCATGCAAGAAGAGACTGACGTGACAGAAGCTTTGAGTGATCTGCTCTATGTGACACATATAAAAACAGACTGAAGGAAGACTTTGAGAGTCATGATTCTCCTTCCTGTGAGAGCAGCACAGCATCATAATAAGTAGAGAAGCTCTGACAGAATCCACTAACATTTATAAACTGTAGGAGGTGGGCCAACAGGGCTGCCAGCAGGTTTTGTCCACCCAGGAATCCCTTTCAACACTGATGCTGTAGCAAGAGGCTCTTGATGTCATTCTGTTACTACAGAAGGAGAACAGGTGAGGTTCACGGCCTGCACTTAGTTATGGTTTATGACTCCCTCCTGGTGCTATGGGAAGCAGTACAAGGGAGAAAGCCCTCAAATCCACACTGGGTAGTTGGTATAGAGAATAGGTTTATAAGAAAGATAGATGTGCTTCTTGCTACCCAGATGCCATTTTACTAAGAAGAAATTCTAGGATTTCCCAGAGTTCTGGCTTTCAACACGTTCCTTCCAGACTTCTGGATCAGGGAGCAGGTAATATAAAGTAACATCAACCTGCCAAGTGGTCTACAGTCTGGGAACAACCTTAGTTGAAAATGGCTGGACATTATAAAATGAAAGACATACTCGAAGACAAAATAATTGAATTGTAAAGCTGGGTGAGACCTTGGACATCTATTCTTATGTTTTTTTTTTTCGTTTTTTTTTTTTTTTAATTAATTTATTTATTTATGGCTGTGTTGGGTCTTCGTTTCTGTGCGCGGGCTTTCTCTAGTTGTAGCGAGCGGGGGCCACTCTTCATCGCGGTGCGCGGGCCTCTCAATGTCGCGGCCTCTCTTGTCGCGGAGCACAGGCTCCAGATGCGCAGGCTCAGTAGTTGTGGCTCACGGGCCCAGTTGCTCCGCGGCATGTGGGATCCTCCCAGAACAGGGCTCGAACCCGTTTCCCCTGCATTGGCAGGCAGACTCTCAACCACTGCGCCACCAGGGAAGCCCCTATTCTTATGTTTTTAAATGCTTTTCCTTGGAACACCACTGCAATAAATATTCTGCACAAACATGTTCCCCATAAAGTTTGGGAGCTGCCCGACTCCAGAGCTTCCCTTTGAGATTCAAAAGCACATTCTCACACAAAAGACCAATAAGTTCTTCAGTCAAGAAACCAGCTGAACTTTGTATAATCAAGGTGACTTCCAAATATGTAGAACCACAGTCTGTAGAGGACTCTGGAAAATATTGCTTGAGTCCCATCACCTCATTTTGCAGATATCCTCAGTCAAGGTAAGCTTAAGAAACTCAACATAGTCTTTCCTTTCCAACCTATTAGAGAAAATTGTTGGGTTCCTTTTTATGGCTTCTCATCACTCCTAGTATTTGTGCCTTGGATCATGTTTTCACTTTAAATTATTTACTCAATCACTTAAAATGATGTATTCCACATTTGCCTTCCCTGATGAACTCCAATTTCCTGTGACGGCAGAGGCCGTGCCTCTTTTGTCTACTGCTCTTCCTAGCATTTAGCATCCATCTGGCACTGAGTTAGATGCTGTAAAATGTTGAATGACTACCTGACCAATGGTATTCTGGTGAGAGTTTGCAGGCAAGGTCTGTGTTATACCCAGCTTCCCCTCCAAATTAGCCTAATTATGGCATAACCTTCCTCATCCAATTGGGATAGATTAGTCTTAGAATGAGGTGACCTTTCCTATTACCAGTGCTATATAGCCAGAGAGAGTACTCAGCTTAAAAGAGTCTTGTGAAATAGCTGTATCAGCTATGGGGAGTCAGAGCCATATCTAGGCTGGAAGGACACTATGATTGAATTACTATGTCTTCATAAGTGTTTTCTGAACAAATAAATGAATGCACAAGGAAACAAGGACCCTTGAACCATCAGCTCCAACTTATGTGGTAGTAACTTCAGGAGGTAATGTCAAGGAGTAGGTATAATTTGTACTAAGTACATTTGCATTCTCCTGGTGAAGGCCACGTGTTAGATATCAGTGCTGACAGCCTTCCAAGATTTTACACAGATGACATGGATGCTGAGTCTTTCCATTCTTTTTACCTCCACCTCCTTAACCATTCCCCTGAGCTCCATTCACTTATTGTACCTGGAGTCTCCTTCCATCCACTGCTTTTAGCTATGGTGGCAATGATATTTGTGGTAGAGCAGGAAACTCTCTAATCCTGCGGTCAGAAAATTTGAGTTTGAGTCTCAGATCTTCCTCGTAGAAGCTTTGTGGCAACTCTGAGCATCTGTTTTATTCTCCTAAAATATCCACAGTAATGTTTGCCTTGCCCCAATTATGAAACTCTTGAGGGAAAGTGCTTTGATCACTACAAAGCCCTCTGTATATGAGAGGTTTTCAAATTTGTCCCTTAAAAATGTATTCATGGGAGAAGGGGTCCAATATGCTTGAGGAAAAATACACTATATCCCTCTTTTTGATATTTATAGTGCACATTCGGAATTAGAGGCTTAAAAATCTTGCAGCAAATAAATCTATTTGACCCAGAGAGTCCCCCAAGAAATTTCATCACAAATCTTTTTTGTCTGTTTCTTTAATGTAATAAATATTAACATCTGCCAGACACTACTGTCCCACAGAACATTTTGGGAAATACTTCTCCAGGCCAATGTAAGGTAATATTATTGATAATGTGTCATGCCTCCCAGAAACCAGTTTTTCTTTTGTTTTATTTTGTTTCAAGGGACCTTTCTTTCTGGAACTGATTTCAAGAAGGAGTGGGATGCAGTGGGATTATCAGGTACTTTGGCAAAGGCAGAAGTTTGGGAACAGAGAAGCTTCTGGCAACTGGAGAATGTAGACAGCTGATGCCTTGCCTTGCATGAAAGGCTAGTCCTGCAGAGGCCAACACAAGTCTGTTGGCTCCTTTCCTTCCCCTCAGTGCAGTTCAGGCTCTCATTCTCTCCCACAGACTAGTTTAACAGTCTTCTAACCAGCTTCTGTGTTATATATCTTACCCTTGTCTGCTGCATACCATCCTTCAAAAAGAGACACTTACCTATGACCCAGCAATCCCACATCTGACTCTTTATCTAAAAGAATTGAAATCAGGATCTTGGAGAGATATTTTCATTCTCACGTTCATTGCAGCATTGTTGACAATAGCCTTGTGGAAACAACCTAAATGTCCATCAACAGATGAATGGATAAATAAAATGTGGTGCATACATAACAATAGAATATTATTCAAACTTAGAAAAGAAAGTCCTGCTATTTGTGACAACATGGGTGAATCTTGAGGACTTTATGCTAAATGAAATAAGCCAATCACAGAAGGACAAATACTGCATGATTACACTTATATGAGGTCTGCAAAATAGTCAAACACACAAAAGCAGAAATGGAATGATGGGAACTGGTGGCTGAGGGGAAGGGGATATGGGGAGCTCCTATTCAATGGGTATGAAATTTCAGTTACGCAAGATGATTAAGTTCTAGAAATCTGCTGCACACCTTTGAATCTTCAGTGAACAATACAGTATATATATACTTAACATTTGTTAGGGATAGATCTCATGTTGATTGTTGTCATCATGATAAAAAGAAAATTGCCCTTGTCTCTTGCTTAAGAATCCACAATGATTCCCCCCACCCCTTTTTTAATGGGATGAGATGAAGCCTAAATTCCTTAGCAAAGAAGTCCTGACCTTACTCAATCTGACTAACCTATCTTTTTCATCTTCATCTCTGGTCTGACCACTCCTATATCTTACCTACACTAAGCATTCAGCTGTTCCCTAAAAGTGTCACACCTTTCCACAATTCCAGACCTCTGTACATGCTGCATCTTCTGCCCAGAATTCACTCCACCAAATTTCTCTTTTTAGTGCATGCCTTCAAAACCAATCATAAATATTCACTCATCTGTGACTGCCCCAGGCAGTTAACTTCTTTCTTCTCTGGAGTTATTACACTACTACATTGAATATGGCTGATGTTATATATCAATCCTTGGCATTGAGATGTAGAGTCACTTTAGAGTTTGCCTTAGTCTGCTCAGGCTGCTAGAACAAAATGCCATAGATGGGGTGGCTTAAATGACAGAAATGTGTTTTCTCACAGTTCTGGGGGCTAGAAGTCCCAGATCAGGGTGCCAGCATGGTTAGATTTTTAATGATATCCTTCTTCCTGGCTTGCAGACCACCAACTTCTCTCTGTGTCCTTAAATAGTGGAGAGAAGTAGCTCTGGTTTCTCTTCCTCTTCTTATAAGGGCACTAATCCCATCATGAGGGCTCTACCCATGGCCTTGTCTAAACCTAATTACCTCCCAAAGATCCCATCTCCAAATACCATTGCATTGGGGGTTAGGGCTTCAATGTATGATTTTTTGGGGGGAGGGGCAAATATTTAGTCCATAACAGTTACTCATCTGTGTATCCCAAGTGTGTAACACATAGCACAGCAGATGACACATGATAGACACTTAGTACATTTTCTGGATAAATGCATGGACAAACCAACCACCCAACATAATTCTAGTGAAGAAGCTGGAGTGGTAAACTTACAGGGTCACACAGAGGAGACTGAGATGTCTCTATCAGCTCAGGAGGCAGGAGCAAGAAATATTAAGTTGGCAAAGAAACCAATCTGATGGGGTCTGGAGCAGAAGGAATTAGAGAAGAAAAGTGTCTTTCCTAAATGCTGGAAGCAAAGGACACCAAATGGCTTTACCAGGCATCTTGGATTTATCCATCCAGTGTGGTTGGTATATTATTTTTGTGTTTATATACTTTTGGAATTGCAGTATAAATATTTTTGTCTTTCCCTCTCTTAAAAAGAAAAATTATATTAGGCAGCTGGCAACAGCATCTTCAAAGAAGTTCTTTAGCATTTCAGTCTCAGGATTACAATATGCTAAGTCTATCTAACTTGTTAATTCTGTTAAAAGAGTTTTGGGGGGTTTGATAATTTCAAAAGAAACAGAAAAAATTCCTTTAAAATCATCGGAAAAATCACATATCCAAAGTCACTAAGGGATCTGGGTTGTCTCATTTATTCAATACATATTACTTGAGTGTCTACAATATGACACGCTCCTAGGTACTAGGTACAAGAAATAAACAGTTTATGCTGAAGGATGAGCTGTTTGTCTCTCAGGAGATGGTCTTTCCCTATGAGAGAGGCTGATGTCCTTTTGTTACCTCCTTAAATGGCTGAAGGATCTGTGGCTTGCCGACTGCTTTGCTCAGGAAACCACCATATTTGCAAACACAAGGGCATATTTACACTCTGATGAACAATGAAGATTATTTATTGCATGTGCTTGAAATAATGGCTGATTTTGGAGTGCCATTCATAAAACCTGCATCAAAAAGTGTGTTATGGTCTGACGTTTTCATTGCAGTTCAAGTAAAATAGTCCTTGGAAATCATCTTGCTACCAAATTGCAATCATAAAGGCAGGGGTTTAGACTGGGAGAATCATTTTATATTGTAAACTTCTGGATAATATATAACATAAAGAGTTTAATTGAATCATTCAGTTGGGTTTTTGCCCAGAAAAGTGGGAATTTAAATGTTGATACAGCTTCAGCTTCCAGTGACACCAGTCAGCACTCCTTAGATTGGATGTAAAAAATCCTATTTGCAGATATGCAATACGAGGGGGGTATGCTTGTCTGTAAACTTGTTAGCAAAGGTAATTAAATAATTCCATCATGTTTTAATATATATGAAAAAAAAGCACTGACCTCAAAGTAAAATTTGATAGCCATTTTCCTTCTAGCTACTAGAAGAAAACACTGAATTTTTAACAACTTTTATCTTACTTTGGAACTGCAGAAGCAATATAGAAAACACAAACACGCATACACACACACAAGTTAAAGCTCAGAAGTTACCATAGCAACAGTAATATCAGCTCCTGACCCATGTTTGGAGAATTTTTCTGCAAAACAAAGTCCAACCTGATTGGGTCATGTGATTCTTCTTTCCTGGGATTAGAGATGGGAATTTGGTTCAAATTCTCCATTTTAAAGTTCATCTTGATTTAAATCCTGAATTTCTCAAGCCCTGTTTCCTGAACTCCAGCCTTATAATACCATTTTGAAAAAAATTAATCAGCTATAGGATCACTTAGGACATTGTAATCCAGTCAACACACAGCAGGAATGAAATGCATCTCAAAACAAACAGGCTGTTCCAGCAAACTTGATTTTTTGGGTTAGCTAATAAGAACTGTTCTCAATGTGTTCAAAATGGGCTCTGTTCATTTGGCTAAACATTAAATCAATTTATAGACAAAAAAAAAAAAGAATCTTATGGAAAGAAAGGAAGAAGCTATGGATTAGAGTATTATTTCCTCTGGAAATCCATCTCCCTGGCATCATACAGGATGGCAGGCAGTATTAATCACTGTATTTCAGTATCACCTTAGATCCTCTCTCTTAATTCTCTACCTTCTTAATAATTATTCTTTCTCAGTCTCTTTTTACTTCCTCATTGATTCAATGTTCGAACACTGGTATTCCCAGGGGTGCCATACCTCACCCTTTTCCCTTCTCATCAGGTGTTATTTTCCCAAGTGAGATTAGTTACTGAAATTGCTACAATTCACCATCAAGTGTGTATCTCCAGCCAAGACTGCTCTCCACAATTCCACTCTGGTTCTGAGCTGATTATCTCCACCTGACATCTTACCTATACCTAAAACTCACCATCATCTACCTCAAATTCATCTCCATCTCTGTTAGTTGCTCCTCATTCTTTTTTGTACTTAAACTTGTATATTTGAAGTTATATGAAACTCTCCCTTAACCTCCAGGTTCCTTTCAGGCATTATCAACTTTTATTTGTCCTACTTCTTTAACACGTCCAGAATTCTTACCTTTTCCATGTGCCCTGATGCAGCCTTTAGTCTGTCCCTCCTCATCTCTTTCTGGGGCCATTTCCAAAGATTTGTGAACTGCATTCCCTGCTCCCTCTTCCATATCATCCTTTTTACTGCCCCCAATAATCTTTAGAATAAAAGTTGGACCATGCTTAGAATCCTTCCATGACCTTCCCTTAGCATGCACCAGGAGGGCTATTGTCTTGATCTGATACCATTTCACCCATTCACTTAAATCTCCACTCTTGCACATGTGCCCCTCTCCTGTCCTTCATTTTCCCCACGTCTTAGATCAGGAGTCTTGACCTAGAATGTCTCCTAGGTACTCCAGCAGGTATAAGCTGATAGGGAGTCATGGGGACTGTAATAAACTAGAAAGAGTGTGTACAACCTGAAGCAATTAAATACTCTTTTACACTGTGCTAGGCAATCAAAACTCCTCTGTGGGCCAGATGACCCCTTTGGAAGGCATTGCCACCTCTGCTTCTGCTCTGGCCACACTCAGTCTCACACTCTGTGAATGAACTAGTTTCTCTTAAAGCTCTGAGCCTTTTCATGTACTGTTTCCTCTAGATTCTTTGCTAGATATCCTATAAAGGGATAGCCTCCCTCCTGAAAAGCGCTTTCTCTCTCCATTTTCTCTGGAAAATTTCATAGATAAAGGGGGCCACATAAAGCCTTTCAAACCCCAAGCCTCTAAGTCAGTCTATGTCTCTGTCTCTCTGGGGCCCTGACTGTACCAGGATTGATTGGACAGGGTAGTTAAGGGGGTGTATTATGTCTTTATGAACTTGCAAATAACAACAATAAAGTTAAGATTGGTGTGGTGCTTGAGAGCTTCTTAGGCACTTTCATACTTGATAGTCTCAAAAGAAAGAAGACTTAAAGAGGTATGAAGAAAGCAATAGGGAAGGGAAGAAACTTATTTGCAGGCAGTGGGCCAACGACTGCGTTGCTGGTATAGCAATTTTTTAAAAAAACAACAATTTAAACCATCAGTCTCTGTTATAGAGGTCTCTAGAATCACTTCCAACTTTCAAACATGTGAATGATCACCCGAACTCCACTTTATAGATTGACTACAGGTACAATGTGTCCTAAATTTGTTTTTTGAAAGCATATACCAAGTCTTTTTTTCTTTTAATTATAGCCATATCATGCTTCTATGAAGTTTTCATATTTGAATTTATGGAATTGTTATATTGAAATGGAATTGTGTTACACCTTTAAACCTCAAGTGGCTACTAATATTTTATTAAATACAGCTGCCACTAGGCAATAAAAATTTCCAAGTGGCAAAAAAAAAAAAGAGTGTGGTGTTTTTCATATCTACTTTCTTCTTGCAGAAGCCATATGCTAGTAATACGTATATGCTGTCTGGTGTTCAATATATACTCCAGCTCTGTATATAGTTAGCCTACAGTGTTACACACCACCTGCATAATTTCAAAACACTGAACACTAGATGTCACAAAACAAAACCCCGTGCTCTGCTCTCAAGCACAAAAGCATTTACAATTGGTTAATGAGATATACAGAAAGCTGTTGCAAAGCCAAAGAAGTTAATTTCATTATACAAGTTTAGGAAATAATGGTGGACTTTGCAGGACAGATATTCTGCAGCTATAATTAGCTTTAAGATAAATCCATTTGGTATGCATTTGGTTTTTCATCAGGACGTGCATTTTCACTCCTATGTGCAGTGCTTGAAAGGTTTACATTACATAAAATTAGGGCTGTATAAACTGTGTGCTTCATCTCTTTCTCTAATGTGATCGCGACTTCCCCCCAACACAGTTGCCTAAATGAGAGCCCCCATTGTATGCAATGCACGTCAATAAATACAGAACATAAATGTGAATCAACATTGTGTTAGTATTGGGATTAAGCAAGCTATTTTCTCCTCCTTTTTTTTTTTCTTCTGGGGAAATGAATATGAGTAAATAAAATGAGTGTTTGAAGCTGTGTTGGGGGGATTAGGCTTTGTGTTTTCCAGCCAACTGGCAGGCCTTGACTGGCTACCTGGGCCAAGCATGGAAAACCCAATGCTCACCCTTGTAGCAGCGAGCCTACTGCTTTGAAGGACGCAGGGAGGCGGGCCTCCTCTTGCCCAGAAAAACCAGGTGCAACTCCTACAGCCTGGAAAGGTTATGCTTCATATGACTTCGTTTTCTCTCTGAAAATTAAAGGACAATTTATGAGTGTCTAGGCAGGAATTAATCGGAATAATATTGGCTGCTTTTGACCCGAGAGTGCTATTACAATAAAGTATACAGAACACAAATATAGGACAAAATCATTTATATAGCCTATTATCATGCCAGCATCCAGAAGCACCTTACAAGAATAAAATGATTTACAAAAGAAAACACTAACAAAGACATATCTCTGATGATGAATGGTTTTGAAAAGCCAACTTAATCTGTTCCTGAAGTTATAGTTGAGAGAGTCTCTGTAAGTGCTAACAAGATAAGGAGATTTTAAATGATGGTAAAATAACAAAACAGATTGGTGGGGGAGGGGGACACAGATCCAGGACAGAACGAGTTTCTGCAATTTATAAGTCAGTATGTGAGAATCTTCCAAAATCCCTGTAGGTACTAAACCAGGAGAATACATACATGTTCAAATCCAAATATACTAAATGCCTATGAAGTGGAAACAAATTTTTTATACTCACAGAGTGAAGAAAAATGCAAGCTTTTTCTGTGGAAAAAGTTATGAAGTTCAGAAACAGGTAAAAAATATTTTTACATGCAAATGAAATATATTATCACTCAGAAAAAAATGTTCTTAAATTTGCTAGGTAAAGGTAGAAAACATTTGAAGAATTAAACAATTCATAAAGAATTTCAATACGTTATGAGCAGGCCCCCTCATAATATGTTATATGTGCATTCTTCCCCCAAAACAACTATTTAAACAGCCTCAATTGTGATACTACTTGATTCAGTTGGCTATTTTCTGAATTTAGGTAGTTTACTGAGTGAAAATGAACTCTAATTTTCTTTAATCTTTTGATTCAATACAACTGTTTTTTTCTCAATACAAAGAAAATATGATGTTGAACAGTTTATTCCCTTAAAGTAACTTCTCATAATTACTTGATTATTTAAGTAACACAAGCTTATTATATAAAACTTGGAAAATATGGAAGAATATCAAGAAGAAAAGTTTTCCACATGATCTCCAATTGCAGAAATAACCACAGTTAATATTATGGTATATTTTTTATAAGTGGAATTGTTTTCAAATTAATTCTAAATTAATTCCAGCCTCATTCTAAACAGGAAAAATGAACTACTCCTATAAAAACTCCTAGCATATCAAGCAGAGACGAGAATTATGGTAACTATTGGGTCAATTTATTTCCCCTCAGTATTTGTTTACCTATCCTGATAATTATTGCAAAACTCTTTAAATTGATTATTATATTTTCCATGCTGCAATTTAGTTTAGGAAAGAGAAACAAAGCCATGTTTTTTGAAACTAAATGTTAACATTATTTATATTTACATGCTATATTATTAACTTCAAGTTGTAAAACATTTAGCCATTTACTTTCTTTCATTGCCTGAATAATGTTAATTAATAAATGTAATCTCTTACATGCACACAGACACACACACACACACAGGTATATATTACAGGTATGTACACATGATTTGTCTTCTTCCTATTTCCTTTCTTTGCTGTTAGAGTAGATATGTTTCTACTGTTCTATATCTGCTTGCTTGCTCAAAAAAGAAAAAAAAAACTTGGGCAGAAGACAGGAGGTTACTTTTCTGTTTTTGTTCCAGCAGCCCAGCCCTGAATGAGTATAATCAGCTGAGAACATGCCTGCAAAGGCTGGGCTCCTCTGGCTAAGTCACTGAGTGCTGGCTTTTGGTGACCTGGGGAGTGACACTCTGTGCCTTACTTCAATGTGGATTATTTTGAACACTTCAATTGCAAATTGCTGTTATAGTTAGAGAAAGATCAAGGCCAAAATATTCACAAAGAAAATACAATGCAAATGTGAAGACAGTCAGAAAAAGGCTTTTTTTTTTTTTTTTTTTTACATCTTTATTGGAGTATAATTGCTTTACAATGGTGTGTTAGTTTCTGCTTTATAACAAAGTGAATCAGTTATACATATACATATGTTCCCATATTTGGGCTTTTATAAATCATTTGCTGTCTCTTTGCCCCTTAAATTTGTGAATCCATGCCTAAAGATGGGAGAAAAACACCTCTCAATCCCAACATAACTCATCCTCTTCTTCATCTCACTCATTATATGATTGCCAAAATCAATGCCAGATCTGAATTGTCTTTTTTTTTTTTTTTTTTTTAATACCATAAAGACATAGACCCAGTTTGCAGGGCAATTTTACTTTATTACACACCTGCTTTTTTGTATATTTCTTGACTTATTTTGCTATTCCGTTTCCTTTGATGATGGTGATTACCCACTTTGCCCATAATTTTTTTTATGTTTAGTTTTTTCTTGAAGTATAGTTGATTTACAATATTGTGTTAGTTTCAGTGCACAGCAAAGTGAATATATATATACATATATATATATATAGTTCTCTGTTCTATACAGGGTCCTCATTGTTTATCTATTTTATATATAGTAGTGTATATATGCTAATCCCAAACTCCTAATTTATGCCTCCCTTCCCCTTTGGTAACAGTAAGTTTGTTTTCTATGTCTGTGGTCTATTTCTGTCCACTATTGCCATTTAAGAAAATTATATAGAAAATTTGGATTAGTATTAGATATAATAGGGACAAACAGATCTATTAACTCTCATCATCATCTAAACCTTGATCTGGCCTTTTGACAACTTTGGGATTACAAATATAAACTCACACCAACCAGTTGTTGTGGTTTGTTGCTACTGTCAAGGGTTGTGTCAATTGAATTGACTTCTTCTATCTCCCAGTGACAGAGAAACTGTTTTCCTCTTCTTCCTGCAAACTTAGGTAAGCTATCTTTCTTAAGTTTCTGAATTATGTTGTGTCCTTTGTTCCAACAGCTTAATTTTATCCTAATACACCTAGGAAATAGATCGGCTTCACACAGACCCCCCCAAACAGTAATCTAAGGACACAGTTCTAGTTAGAAACTCTTGAAACTCAACTCTAATGGGAACCTTCAATATCTCAAAACTATTGATAAAAGGATTTGTCATTCTCCTCTCCCAAAATGTTTGGTTATCTATGATGAATTTTTAAAACATAAGAGTGATTATATTTCTCATTGTAATAACTATGTAATAACTGATTTGGAAGAATTCTTTGTTGGCTTGTTTTTTGTTCTAACAAACAATTAAATTATTAGGGTTTCCTTTGTTTCCTTTTATCAACAGCTTTTTAACTCCGTAGCTCATCCTAATATGAGTTCTCATTTTCTAATATGGGTTCTGTCCTGATGGAGGGAGGCGGTCCCGCTCATGTGCAGGTGACATGCAGGCACCGTAGACTTGCCTGGGGTACACTCTAAAGGGGTTCCCAGGAGCACTGATGATTAAAGAGAACACTCCAGAGCTCACAGCATTGACTGGGAAATCTTTAGAGGCAGTCTGCATAGTGGTTAGTGGGATTGGGCTCTAGAGTCAGATAGCTTCAAGGTAAGCCTTTAGCATTCAATGGACCAGCTAAGTGGGCTTGGGCACGTGGTTTAATTGTCTGTGCCTTGGTCTATAAAATGGGGATAATAGATAGTAGCATATATTATTAAGATATTTACCTATATTCAAAGAACTTAGAATTGTGCCTGACCTGTAGGGTGGTGCTCAAAAAATTCTAGCTCATATTAATTATTGTACCTCAAAGTCATACTGGTCTAATTCTCTTTGAGCCACATTTGCACTTTTTTTTTTTTTTTGCGGTACGCGGGCCTCTCACCGCCACGGCCTCTCCCGCTGCGAAGCAGAGGCTCCGCACGTGCAGGTTCAGCGGCCATGGCCGACGGGCCCAGCCACTCCGCGGCATGCGGGATCTTCCTGGACTGGGGCATGAACCTGTGTCCCCTGCACTGGCAGGCGGACTCTCAACCACTGCGCCACCAGGGAAGCCCACATCTGCACATTTTTAATACAGGTTCTTCCATCATTTGGAGAAATAAATTCCTTTAGATAATAATAACCTGAAATTGTTGTTAGACTTACTTGAATTGGGATCTCAATTCTGTCCTTTACCCAACATGTGACCTTGAACCCAGGAACTTAGCTCTCCAAGCTGAGGTTTTCTTATCTGTGGTAAAGCCTAATGCCTTCCTCTCCAGGATTTTGTGAGAATTAAATGAGACGATATATGAAAAGTTCCTAGCACTTAAAAAAATGTCGACTTGAATCAAAATGTTTCATCCTTCCCCACATGTGTAAAGTTGGAATGCTGTCCTGACTGTTTACATACCCACTTTTTTTCAGGACTGTTCTTCTTGTGTTAGCCTACAAAATCAACCAAGCATTGCCTTCTCAAACCATCTGCAAATCATTGTGATAGACATTGCTAGTGGCACATTCAACATCCACAGCTCACTTCCTGTCTGGCTCAATTTTTTCTGGTGCAGTAATATGCCCAACCCCAGCCACTAATGAGAGCCTAACTGTATCACAACAACATTGGTGAGATCTCCAGTGTTAACTTGCAGCCAGAGCTGGACAACTACACAAAGGAAAAATCTGTTAGGATGCTCCAGGGAAAGATTTTGCTTACTGATGAAACAAAAGCCTCCTTTTGCATGTGGCTTTCACTTTCTGTCTTGAATGCATTTGGGGAAGGTTGAGCTGCCTGGATCTGTGGCAGCCATTCTGTAATAAAGAGACAATGCTAAGGAAGTTGGAACAGAGTATTGAAAAGCCCTTAATGACATCCTGGAGCTCTTACACTGACCAGGGAACTACCTATCTCTGGTCTTTCTGGATGGGAAGATAATTAAATACCTTTATTATTTTAGCCATCATTAACTGGATATGCTGTTACTTTCAGCTGATAGATCTCTAAAGCTCTTATTTGCTTAATTTTATTCTCTGATTTCTTGTTTATGCTTGCTAAGTGATGTGTTATGAAGATATATATGGCATTAAGACATGCCAAGATGTTTCCAGTGTCAGATGAGAAACTGCATTTGCATAAATATATCTTCAGCTTCCTAGGTGAGTAAAAATGTTAATGATAATATAACAATAAAAACTACCAGTTTTTGCCCTTTCTTTCTTGCCAGGCTTGTTATTAAGACTTTACCTGCATTGTTTAACTTAATCCTAATAATAGCATTTAGAGGGAGACATTTTTATCCCCATTTTATAGATGAGAAACCTGAGATTTAAAACAAAAACAAAAACAAAAATTTTCCCAGCTTACCCTCCTGAATTCGCATATGCTGTTTCACCCCTTAACCTTTTTCATGTCAGCCCCACTAATCCTTACCCATCCTGCGGGACTGAGCTGAAACATCACTTCCTTGTAAAAGCCTTTCATGACCCCAGGCTAGATTAGATTACTTGTGACACACACACTGTTAGCAGCCTGGACATCTCCTTTGTAGCCTTTCACACATTTGCAATCATTTAATGGCTTGTAATTATTTTCCTCTTTTCCCCTTCTGTGTCTTGGGAGGAGTCACCTTGTCCATCCTGTTCATCATTGTAGCCATAAGGTTTGGCCCCCTGCCTCACTTATGACACTAGTCATTCACAATGTTTTTGTGTCCTCAGCACTGTTTGGAAGTCTAGAACTTTTCACAGCATGCGAAAAGGAAATTAGAAGACTCAAACAATCTTGAGAGAGTCTAATCACTTCCACGAAGCATCTACCATTATTCCTCTGGTTGCTTGTTTATCCCTCCACACTGCCTATCTAGCTGTTCCAGGAGGCCACCATAGCTCTGTAAGCAGCTCCTTTGCCTCTTTTCTGTTTGATCATCCCTGTTTTCTCTAGTCCTTAATCATAAATATGAGATCATTAGGCAACATTTAACTTAGCTCCTGATTTCTGCTTTACTAAATATATACAACACCTTACCTACCCTGTTGATTCCTTTCCTGGATTAGAAGGAGTAAGAATGAAGAATGAAGTAGTTAAAGAATGACTGACCCTCTACCTCTAGTTCCCACTTAGTAAATTTGCAGGTGGACCTCGCAGGCACAGGCAGACCACACAGGCAAAAGAACATATAATTGCAGATGGACCACGCGAGCAAGACAGAATCCCAAGGAAGATGGGGAGAAGTCAGCAGATCTGCACACAATGGAAAGATGACAAAGACTGCGACCTCCTGCCTTAATGATTAACTGAGATTGTTTCTCCTTTTTTCTGTTAAAAATTGTCATCGCTGAGCAGAATCTTTGGATTTGGTTTCTATACATAAATCTACCATCTCCTCAGATTGCCGGTTTTCCTAAATAAAGTACTTTCTTTTCTACTGAAGCTTACCCCTCGATTTATTGGCTGTTGAGTGGTGAGAGGCTGAACCTGTGTTCAGTTACAGCTCACTGGGCTTTAGACTTCCAGTTGATCTTAACTACTTGAAGGTGTAAAGAAACTGAGAGATGAAGTCCCTAGTTTTTCTGCTTAATAGTAATGGCTGAATTTTGGTTAGCATTCTTCCCTGCTACAACAGTGGTGGCAACATGGGTGACCAGGTACATGAAAATAACCCTGATGAAGAGAATGATACTATGAAACTATGACAAAACTTAGATTCAACCATGTCTTCAGGAGAAACCAGCAACCAATGGGACAGAAAGTGGGAGAGTAAAAATGGAGACTGTTACTGTTGAGGACAAAGTAGCCGCTGGAAATGACAGAAGAAAGAGCTGAACTAACTTGTAATAGAAAAATAACTTAAATCACCATGGTTAAGGATGTTGACTTTGGCTGGGGCTCTGCCAGAATCAGGGAAGCTCTTAAATTAGGGATGAGAAATCCAGCCATTTTGCTTGTGGGAGGTTTTCATGGATGTTTTTATTGTTATCCTCACCCATTTGGTTATATCCCCTCCAGGATGGTGTGAGCTGGGAAACCTGGACTACATTTATAAAATATAAATATCTACATGTAAAGCAAATCTTCATTATTTATCATAGAGGTCTGCCTGGGAATCATAATAAACAATTAGATAGTGAGCAGGGGGGCAGGCATAAGAGTGGACCAAGCATGTCCTCCTCCAGCAAGGAAGGAAAATATTCTGGGGTCAGGCCAGACTCCTCTGGGGATCTTTTTTCACAATAACAAACTAGACAGACATACTTTCGTCTCAAAGTGCCTTTCAGAATTCTATGATGGTCCAAGTCAATTTTTAGAGATCTTAAGTTGATATAAACATACTGATATTTATGTTCTCAACCTAGCATATGCAGAACATCAAGAATTGGACGTTCACCAAATAATTCAGATTTATGGACAAAAAAATCAGGAAATCATTTCCAGAATATGCAGAGCTATTAACAAAATCTAAATGTGAGGGAAATAAAAATCAGTTAGGCTAAGGAACTTGGGGAAATAGGAACTGCCAATCAAAATGTCCATACAAGAGGCAAATTGAATAAAGAATGTACATAAATGACTAATTCTTTTAAAATACAGAAAACAATGTCGTATCCATTTATTTTGCTTGTTTACTTATGGTTTTATGTATATGTTTTTTCCACGTAACTATCTCATAAGCTCTTTGGGATTTAAATTCTATTTACAATTCATGGTTGCCAGTGAGTGAAGCAACATCTCAGAAGTGAGGTGGACATGACTTAGAAGATTGTGTGTGGCAGAAAAGGTTTGTCATTTCAGAACTCTAAATATATTGTTATTTGTACTCACTATTTCTTAAATAGCCACCAACTGAGGTCTTGTTTGATAATTAGGTGGGAAGATTTTCCATAAAAATATGAAACACATAGTCATGAAGATTAAAGTAAGTATATGTATAGTTGTTACATATTAGGGACTCAATCAATAGTAATAAAGACAACCTACAGCCTTGGAATGTACTGAGTCTGTCACCTGACACAGAACATTTTATACCTTTTTCACAAATTATCTCATTTAGTCCTCACAATTATGTTAGGAGATAAAAGGTATATTATCCCCCTACTGTAGGTAAGGGAAATTCCATATAGTACTACCTCCATGGATGGTTTACCTTTCTCTTGAAACTTTAGCAATCTTCAAACACAAGTGATAAGTAAATAATATAAATGTGTGAAAAGGCCAACATTCAAGTAACACTCAATAGCATTATAAATAATATCTATTTATTTATATTTTTTCTATTTTCACATCTGAAAATAGAGACTTGTACCATCTTTTTCAATTTATCATGAAATAACAATACATTTGGGTTTCATGTAATATAAAACATTGAATTTCTGAAAGAAATCCTGAGGCTTGGACTAACTTCCATGGTTTGTAACTGTTCCAGGAAGGTTGAACTGGGCTTTAGACTTCCAGTTGATCTTAACTACTTGAAGGTGTAAAGAAAACACATCATTCAAACTCACAGGGCATGAATTAATGGCTTTCTGTCACCAACCTCTTTTTTCCCTACTCAATGGGTCAAGGGCCCCATGGCCTCCTCTTTCCTCTCTGGGGAACTTTGGGAAATACTTTTTTGAAAACATAGCTCCTGAGCTGCTAGCACCTGTATTTTGTCTCAATCAAGACGGGTCTGCTTGTTCAGAAAATATTTCTTTAAGAAGTTGAGAATGATTTTGGGGCTCATCAGTTGAGAATATAAACTGGCCCACTTTAATCTTGGTCATGGGAAAAGTGACCATATAATTTATTGTCCAAACTTAGATACCTTTGAGATTGAAAGAAGGTGCTAATAAGAATTACTCTGGGATAACAAGCATACACTTGTCACAGGCAAAGGGAGCTATAAGTCTTGTGGGTCAAGTTAGAGATTATTTTCCTTATCCTCAGAGCAATGGGAAGACCCTGGAATTTTCAAATAAAGTGGAGTAATCAAATGTATGTTTTGAAAGACAAGATCTCACAGATCAGTACACTGTGGAGGAGCCAAAAGTGACTGTAGGTAAAAAAGTAGTCCAAGAAATACTATAGTAGCAAATATTAGAGTGAGGCAATAGAAATAGATGGAAGCATTCAGATTTAAGAGGTCTATTGAGGTTATCAAACAACTGAACATGCAGATGGTTTAGATGAGGTTAGCAGAGGAATTAGAGGGAAGAGAAAAGGATAACTCCTTTATTATTTATCTAACCAGATTGATGGTGAAGCCACTTGTTGGGAAGTGGCAGAGTTCTGAGATGGTGGATGGGGTAGTGAGGAGTGGAGATCATGAGTTTAATATTAGAGCTTTTATGTTAAATAAGCTTTTATGTTAAGAGCTTAGAGATACTCAAGATGAAATTTGTATTATACATGGTTCTCCAGAGAAACAGAGTATATATATAAAATTTATTATAAGGAGCTGATCATGCAATTATGAAGGCTGATGAGCTCAAAGATCTGCAGGATGAGTTGACAAACTGGAGACCCAGGGGAACCAATGGTATAGTTTTAGTCCCAAGGCCTGTAGCCTTGAGAATCAAGAAGACCTAATGTTTCAGTTTAAGTCTAAAGGAAGGAAAAAAAAAAAAAAAAACCAACCCTGATATGTCAGTTCAAATGCAGAAAGTCAGGAGGAGTTCCCTCTTACTTGAAGGAGGGTCAGTCTCTTTGTTCTACTCAGTTCTTCAACTGATTAAGTGAGGCCCACCCACATTAGGGAGGGCAATCTGCTTTATTCAGTATACAAATAAATTTTTAAATGTTAATCTTATCCAAAAACACCCTCACAGGAATATCTAGAATAACGTTTGACCAAATATGTGGTCACCCACAGCCCAGTCAAGTTGACACATAAACTATTCACCACAACATCTCAATAGAACATACAGATCTGAATTCGGAGAAAAGACACAGCCTGTAGATTTAATTGAAGAATTATCCATGCAAAGATGATAACTAAAGTATTGGACCTTGACAAAATTGCCCATAGAAGAGAGTTTAGTGTTCCTATTCCTGGATCTTCTTCTAATTCCCTGAACTCTATAATCATCCTCATCCTCCCTTATGAAGATATAAAGCATATTTCTTCCCAAATTATAAATGTTTGGATTAGTGCAAGAGTCCACTCACTGGTCTGCCTGCTTTCACTCTGGCCCACCTTCAGTCTCTTCACAAGACAGCAACACAGTGCCCTTTGAAATAAAAAGTTTCATTGTGAAAGTCTTCTGTTAAGAATACTTCAGTGGTTTCTCACCTCACACCCAGTGAGACCCAGAGTCCTTCCAATGACTCACAAAGCTTTAATCCCTTTGGCCTCATCTTTCTTTCCTTTCCTACTTGATAATTCATGTTCTGGCATATTGGCCTACTTTTTTTCCTCCAAGATGTCAGTGATAACTCCTGTCTTCATTCCCTCTACTTGACAGGCACTTCTCCCAGGAATCTGCAGGCTTTGCTCCCTCATCTTCTATAGGTCTTTATGCAAAGGTCACATTTATAGGGCATCTTCCCCTGACACTATTTGAAAATATTTCTACCTCCCCCAGCCTCTCCCACCCTCACTCTCCCACATTATTTTTTCCTTCAATACTCTTACCATCTAGCACATTTTACACAACACATGTTTACATACTCACACACTCTTGTATGTATGTATACATACATAGATATTAACTGGTTTTATTTATTTATCTTGCTTATTCTCCATATTCCCCACTGGAATATCACTTCCACAAGAAAGGCTTTAGTCATTCCCCATGTCTGTATCTGGGTGCTTAGAAATGTGCCTCTGCATATAGTAGGAGCCAAATAAATATTTATCAAATAAAAAAAGCGGAGCGAGTCAATAATCAACTAAAACAGACCCTGTGTTACCATGTCAGATATTCCAGGTAATTGTGTAGCATGGCTTTATGTTAAAAATGATCCTGTTATTATTTCCAGATTGAAGGTCAGACCGGAGAAGTTGCTATAAATCAAACTTTCAGGTCAACCATGCAGTGTGTCTAAGAACAGATGCTAGATTTTCTAAGACAGTCCTTTTGCCTTTGCTGTGGGTCCCCAAATACTTTAGGGGGGTCCTTGGCCACTTGGTTAAAGAGGGGAACCTCGATCTATCCACCTTGCCAACCCTGCCTGTGTCTGGACATTTAGTCAGTTCAAACTGCTGTAACAAAAATACTGTAGTCAGGGTGGCTTAAACAACAAGCATTAATTTCTCACAGTTTTGGAGGCTGAGAAGTTTGGGATCAAGAGGCCAGCAGATTTGGTGTCTGGTAAGGACCTGCTTCCTGGTTCAGTGATGGTTATATTGTCACTGCATCTTCACATGGCAAAAGTAGTAAGGAAGCTCAATGAGATCTCTTTTATAAAGGCACTAATCTTATTCATGAGGGCTCCACCCTCGACCAAATCACCTCCCAGAGATCCCACATCCATATGCCATTATATTGGGGATTAGGGTTCAACATATGAATTTGGGTGGCACTTTCCATCTCCATCCCTCTCCTGAGCTCAGTCCCTCTACTGACCACCATGCACAAATGTAATCTGGACACGTAGCATGTAGTAGACATCCTTTAAAAACACCTTAACCCAACAAAAACAGAATTAGAGAAAAAAGAGAGAAGACACAGGAACCATGGCTACTGAGTGTTCAAGACTGAAAGGGAGAAGAAGGAGAATGAAATCCAGAGGGCTGAAAGCAGCCTCTGTCTGTCTCCCGGTTTTTCCTCCAGAGTGTCATATATTCCTGTCATCTCCATGAGTCTCCATGAGACCTAATATGGTAGTGTTCCCCCACATATTTCTCTCCTGAGGCATTTTCAGCTACTCTACTTCTATGACAGAGATATTTAAGAAACTGGGGCACAGGGGTCCAATCCATTCATTCATTCACTTATAAAATAAATAGTATTTATATTCAAAAATATTTATGAAGCCCATACTATGTGCTGTTGTATGCCAGGTTATGGGGAGTTCAGCAGAAAAAAACAAAAAATGAAACAAAACAAACAAACAGAAAAAAACTGGACATAATGCTGCTCCCTTAAAATTCATGGAAGTTTACACATGACCACTGAGAAAGATGTCATCCTTTTTGACAAGACCAAAATGCTCCTTACCTGATAGTCCCTAAACAGCCCAGTCTCTTCAGTTGAAATCAAGGAAGAAAGTTTCCCCCGATCCTTATTGCTTTTTCCTGGGTACTATTTCCTCTGTGTCTAGACAAAGCATCTGCCCATTAAGAACACCAATCTTGCAAACCATCCTTTACCCTTTCCCCACCCCACAAATTAATCAAGACAGCAGCAAAGCCAGGACACCATTTTGAACCTGCTTGAAAGGGCACAAACCCCTTTAGGCTGCTTAGGATATTATCTTTTTCCCTTAAGTGGTAACCAGGTGACCTGAAAAGGCTCACTGAGTTTCTAAAAGGTGCTTCACCAAAAATGAAGGAGGTATTTGGGCCCTAAGAAACTCTGGATCATTAAATAATATTTGCCTTAAATGCAACCATAGAACATTGCACATTAAGGTTTGGCAATCAGAAGGCTGAGCCCAAAGATGGCTTCTTCAATTCCTTTTAGAGGAATTGGAATGGAGATTTTACTTTGCTCCTCTTCCTATCACAGAGGGTGATCTCCCTGAAGACTTTATTGGCAGCCTCATCCTGCCAAAAGCATCCACTGTCCACAGGGCTCTTGCCTCTCCTCCCAGAGAACCACAGTCCCGTGAGAAAGCACGTTCGCAGTGCTGCTCTGTGGGAAACACCAGGAGGAGGACTCTTCCCAAATCTGTGCGAACTGAGTAACTGGAAGCAACACTCACCAGTTTCCTTGTTTATGTTATTCTCTGTAAAAATACTGGAAACCCAAAACAAGTCAGAAGCATGTTGGCACTGAATTATGTCAGGACAAACATTCCATTCAAAAGAATCGCTGGATTTATTTTAATAGCTGAGAAACCTGGAGACACGTGCAGTCTATTCTTGCTGTCAATTTATGATCTTTAAAAACATTTTTTAAATTGACTGGTCTTTAAATACATCCCACCTTATCTTGTTCCAGCCAAGTTTTACAGATGCCATTTTAAAAATCAATTCAAAGAGCAGCCATAAACTCGAAAGCTTCCTCCTTGAGGTGTAGATGGCAGAATATAATTTTGTTTAATTTTAATTGACAGAGATGTCATCCTAAGAGACTATTTTAGAATATTAGTAGGAACAGTAAACTTGTGCCTTGACATTTTTTATAGCTATAATGGTATAATTCCCTGGAAAAAAATCTCCACTGTCAGGATTTACACTAAAGCCACACATGTGTTACTCTTTTTTTTTTCCACTCGGTAAAAGAGTGACAAATGTATTACTAATTACACAATTGCTTTATTATGTGGAGCTGTAACTAAAATCTTTTCTGGATTTTCCAGCAAAATTGAGCTTCTTTCAAAACGATTAATTCTAGTAAATGGACTTGGGTAGAAAAAATTGATTCCAGCTGAAGGAAAACTAGCTCCCTGCCCTCTTCAATTGGAGATCCTGAAGTGGGTAACACAGAAACTACTTAGGACAAACTTCCAGGACTAGGATTATATTATTGAGTTTTACCAGTGTAGGAGTTTTCCAACAAGAGATGTGAGAAGCCAAAAACTTAATTCTCCTAATTTTAGGTATAAACATAGACAAAACTTAGAAGTCCAAGGGTGGTAGAAATTGGGATTATTTTGGGTTTTTAAACCTTCATGTTTGGGCAAATGCCTCTTTTTGAACTTAGGTGGCACCCGGTATGTACTTCAGCCTTAGAATTTATTACATTTTGTCAAAATAATGTCTTTATTGGTCTTCACCATTAGACTCCACTGACATGTCTCAATTAACTTTGTACCCATGATGTTTCACATAAGCCTTGTCACATTATAGGTGCTCAACAAAAGTGAGCTGAAGAGGAGTGGTAATTTTAACTCAGGTCAAAGAAACCAAGGGATGGCATCTCTACAACTTTGGGATCACACAGAGAATGCTGCTTTTCCAAAAATGGTTCCTGCAACCCTAGGAATAAACCTTTGGTCCTCAAAAGGAATGTGTCATGCTGGAGAGGAATATCCTTCATCAACTTCTCAAGGGTTCTCAGAGCTAAAAGGGTGTCCAGAGCAACAGCAGCAAAACAGACAAACAAACAAACAAAAAAAAATCAATGAGCATAGCAAGGGGTTTATGCAGGACATCTTCAGGACATTAACCAAGGCAAAAGAAACTTGGAAAGATAGAAGATTTTCAACTCAGATATTTCGTCCCAAAATTTGAAATCAATTTTAGTACAGCCCACTGATGTCAAAAAACTTCACTAAATCCCCTTCTTTATTAAAGAGTGATTACAGGGGGGTGAGGGTAGCATGATGCAAGGGAGACAGATAGGTATTCACCATTGCATAGATTACACATTAATGAGAACCTGTATGCAAATTTAGCGTTGTGACAAGCTTAGAAAAATGCTTAAGAAATGGGAATTAAAATAATACGAAGAGCTAAGTATAAGAAGAGGAAATGTGTGTCCAATGCCAGTAGCAGTACAAACTGCTAAGAACCAGGGAAAAGATTAGTTATCAGAAGATAAAAGGAACCATCCTAGCATTTGGTGTAGTTCTTGGAAGAAGAAGAGGATTTGAAAAAGTAGCCATAAGGGTGAAGAAATTTTTAGAAGAAAGCTTGTAGTGAGCCAAGGCAGGAAAACATGGAAGCACATAGTGGGTTTGGAGAATGGAGAAGAGTTTGACGTTACTAAAATTTCGATTGATCTGTGTGTAATGGGTGATCTGGTTGAAATAGTATATTAGGGTTCCCTCATGGCAGGCTATAATACTGTAATAACTCATAAGAAGTTATGCCAAAAAGTTAACGCATGCACCATCTTTATTTACCTCTTAAAACTGCCCATCACAAAGCCATTATCTATAGTCTTTCCTTACCAAGAGAGACAGTGGTATCAATATAAAACAGTAACTAAGCGTTTGCCTACAAAGCATTGTCCAACAAATATGAATTTCACATATTTAAAGCAAAGTCTAGGATTCCCCTTGGATCTGTATTTCCATTTAATTCCAACAGATTGAATTTATATTGGTGTTTAATAAATGGTGTTCTGAGGTGCATAGTAAGGTATTAACTGGTGTTTCTTCACAAAGACTTAATGGTCATATGCATTGTAAAGATGCTGTGAGGGCCATCTTTCTTGAGGAGATTCACGATGCACATCTGTAGATAAAAAGCTCTGAATGTACTGCAATCAAAAAACCAGCTTAAGTATATTTCATCTCCACTCTCACAGACTTATTTTCACCATGAAAATTTACTCTGTGTGTGTGTGTGTGTGTGTGTGCATGCACGTGCGTGAGCGCACATGTGTGTCTAGAATAACCATTAACATCTCACTGACTTAGTATTTTAGGGAACATATTTTGGGAAATTTCCAGAGCTATTACTGAGCTGTTGCAGTTGTAACTTTGGATGGAACCAGTCGCTTTGAACTCCCCGCAAAGCCTTCTGGGACAACAGATACTTCCGGGTCTTTGTTAATCATTTTATCCTTGAAGTGTACAGAAACAGATTCCTCTCACCCAAATTATACTTAAAATAATTTTAGAATGTTGCTACTGAATCCATCCAACTTTATCATTTAAAACATTTTAATATGCTATATACTTTCCCTGCCGAAGTATTTCCACATACTAAATGGAAGGAAAAAGCCTTTCCACGTCCTGTTTTCAGAAATTGACAGATAAATTGAGTAAATCTTCCAGCCTCTATCTAATGCCTTCAGCTCAGTAAAACCTGGCCTGCATGCAATGTTGATATTGTGATGCAAATAAATTATTATATGGGAGTTTAACTTTTATAACCAAACTCCTCAAAGGTAAGAGTGGTGAAGGTGAAGGCAGCCTTAATCACTCCAAAGAGAAAGTTATATAGGAAGGAAGTGAGATACTAGCAAAGATCAGTGTCTTGCCTGAGTCCCGTAGCTAATTTGTGACAAGACACTACAGTGGAACCAGATGGTCTGTTTCCTCTCACTACTCTTTCCCCACCACAGAAGATCTCACACTCCCAGCAAGAGGAAATTTCCATTGACTTAGGGATGAAGGCTTGAGAAAAGAAAACAAAAAAACATAGAGGCTTCCAATAAAAATTATTTGTAGGAGGGATGAAACAGTTATTGCCAAGTCAACAAGTGATAGAGGAAAGTTTGGAGACAGAGTAAGAAATTCTATCTTCCCTCCACATGTGTGTTAGAGAACATGTTTGCAGGTATTCTTTTCAGGGAAATGAGCCAAAAGGCCAGGTAGAGATGAAATGTACACCAAGTAACCCAGTCAAGGTAAACAATTCAATGCATTTTAATATTGGTGTCTGACTGCAGAAGACACGGGTGATCTTTGTCTCTGCATTCATTCTCTGGCCTCCCTGTTCACTAGCAGCCCACCTCTAATTTTTTTTTTTTTTTTTTAATCCAGCAGGAGAAATACAGTGGTGAGGGGTGGAGCTGAGGGCCAAGAAGGGGAAACCAAGGGCAGTGCAGCCGATGCTCTGTGATCTGGGAGCGTGTGAATTTTAGGTCAGCTAAATCAGGACACAAAGCTCCAGCTGCTAAACCACAAAGCCCCACATATAGTTTCCCTGGCTCAATTGCTTCCCAGCCTCAAATCTGCGGAAGAGAGAGCCTTCCATGGGGGGAACCTTCTTCTTCCCCAATTAGTGCCTTTTCACAGCGGCAGGATGGAAAAGGTTTTACTCGGCAACATTACTGAGTATCAGTAATATGCAAAAGATCTGTGAAATCAATTCCCATTATTTCAAAGGACGCTGCATAGTAAAAATAATGCATAGTAAAAACACTGTAATGAAACTACTGCTTAATCTGCCGTGATTATCTAAGACGAACCAGCAACTGTTTCATCCTTATTTTGCAGCATCTGCTCAGTGGTACATAAACTGCGTGTGCCATAGTAAGACTTCATGTTTGGGAGGTTGAAACTGAATTTGGGGGTGTCTTTGGGATAGAAGCTCTAGGGGACTGAATATTGGGTTGAAGATTATTAAAATGTTTCCATTCTCACCTCTCCTATTTCATTTGTTTAATGCATTGTTCTCTGAATTATCCTTTCTTTTTTTTTAATGGAAAAATTTTAAAAGCTCAAAGAATGAATGGTAGTACAGCATGTTCTTTTTAAAGAAAAAAAAAGCTAGGTTGATCATTATGCAAATGGCACACTGCCCACATTCCCCCTCCCCCATTTGCCCCTCTGCCCCTTGCTAATAACAGTCAGCCTTGTTTGGCTGCAGCTTGGCAAAACTCTCAAACATTTTTGCTGCTCTATATTTCAGCCATGACTTTTGTCATATTTTGAAGAGAAACTTGCACCTGGCCAACTAACTTGCATGCCAAGATCCAGCCCATTGAGATTTAAAATGGATTTGAATTGATTGGCCTATGAAATTTCAAATGGATAAAAAAAGGAAGCAGTAAAAATTCACAGTAGAGTTTTCTTACAGAGGTGAAAATAAAATAAAGGATATCCTGAGAGGTAGCATTTACTTCTCAGTATCTTTAAAAACACAGGCAGTATTTTTTTGCCCTATGCAAAGGTGAGGAAAGAGAAAGCAGTTAATAAAAGGTGTCATGAGAATAGAATGCATTTTTCTTTGGGCATCACTGATGCAAAGAAAGAGTTTATGTTTTTTTATTGTTATTACAACTTACAATTAACCTGATGCACAGGTATTTGCTGTTTGACAATGTGTTATTTGTTACCTTTTGGGTAAACACTTTAGTGAGAAATGGAGCCCTCCTTTTCTCTAGGGATTTGTGATTCCACAAGAAGTCTCCCCAGCATCTTCTCAACGCTGATGCTTTTTGCTCGGCCAGGAGGAAGACAAGCAGAGAAAATTAATATGTTTGTCAATTTTGGTCCCTAGTGAGAACTGTACCACAGAGGCAGCAGGCATCTGAAACTGCCAGGTCATCAAAGGCAGGCTCTCGACTCAGCCAAATGAAGCCCCCAAGTGCCAAACAGCGCCTACTTCAGTCAAACTGAAATGTGCTTAGGAATCACTTCAGATCTTGTTAAAAATGCCTGTCTTGAGTGAGTGGATCTGAGATTCTGCATTTCTAACAAGCTTGGGAGCCCATCGATGGTCAACCAAAGGACGGATGCTGCTCTTCCATGGACCATACCCTGAGTACCACCGTCTGATAGATTGGGCCCCTTCCTTTCACTCAAGAGTCACCCACTCTAAAACAAACTTCTAAATGTCATAGAAAACTGGGCCCAATCCTAGAAAAATGGAAAGTCATGGCCCCCGAACCACAGACACAATCTTATCAAAAGCATTTCTTGAGGTCAGACAACATACTCCAAACACGAGGCAGTGAAAGCAAGAAAATAAAGAGCTGAGACTCATAAAGATAATCAATGTCCAGGAAGAGGAGATCCAGAGGCACTTCTTCCATGCTCAAAGTTATCAGCCGGTAAGGGCATCACTTTCCATGTCTTCAGTTTTATTTGTCAATGCTTTGATCTAATTCTGTTTAATGTGTATATATATATATTTTTTTTATTGCAAGCAGGCTCAAATCCACTTGTTACAGAAGAAATCCATAGATTCAAAAACAATTAAAAACCACACACACAAAATAAAATTTCATTCTCCCTCATTGTGTAACAAAAGGGTAGTTATTATTTGTGACATTCTGTGTAGTCAAGTGGTGGCTGGGTGGTTGATCATTGATAAAGGTATTGGAGAATTCACCCTAAGTCCTAAAGACATCTTAGCTCATTATATGGATGCATTCTGACAAATGGAGCTCATGGCAAGCTGAACTGTGACTTTTTAAAGATTTGATTGAACTGGAAACAAGTAATGTTAATATTTTCTGATTGATATTATAGAAAATACTTTCCAGATGACACACTCACTTTAGCCTACAAAAGGACAAAAAGGATTAGTTTGTATTTAAAACTACTGCACAAGGACTATTCCTGTGGGTTCATCTCTCAACACCTGTTCCACTCTGCAGGTAAACTCATGCCTTGGTGTAACCGGATGTGGCAGCCACATTAGCAATAATGGGCTCACTCTTTCTGTTATCTTGGCTTCTGAGTCAATGTTGCCTAAATGAGAGAATCTCATCAGTTATAAAACTCTTTTTTTTTCTGGCCAAAAAAAAGAAGGATGGAAAAGAGAAGAAAAATTGTTTGAGCGTAATATTGCTGCTGAATATTCCTATTTCTCTTTCTGTTGCAATGTTATTTTTATAGTGGGAATCTAATTTTTAAACAAACTTTCCAGATATGGACACTTATAGGAAGGTAGTGATTTCACCTCAGCCACGTGGGAGGTACCAGTGAGGAAAAAGCACAGATGTGGTCTTCAAATGTAAGGGTATGAGTGATGGCTAGGTCAAGTTACATATACATCTTGTATTTTTATTCCTACATAGAACTGAGAAACTAAAATGTATTTTTTCCTAGTTTATCTATGGCTTATCTATTGGGATAATGTTTCTGTACATATAAGTTGGCAGAAGGGATGACAAGTAGCTTATTGAAATAACTTAAGGAACCTGACCAAAATATCTTTTAAATGTCCTAGTAAATAAAAGAATGTAAATCAAAATTGAATATCATCCACTCAGGTCACAATCTACTTATTTTGTCAATGAACTATCTCAGAGTACCTTGTTGAAATTCAGGCTTTACCCCTTAGAGAGATATAAGCAAAAAATATACACGAGCAGTAGATAAAATGTTCCTTCCTTCCACATTTTAGAGAATTCTTTTCCAGGAAGGTTAAAGTCCTTAACTCACTTTCAGAGTGATTCACTTTTTATTCCACAGGTAATCTGTTTCTGTCCTTGTTTTACCATATGTTCCCCTTTCTGTAGAATTTCAAACATATCTCCATTTTAGAAGTAAATGATTTTGTAAATGCCGTGTTTTACACACAACTGCCAAGGACTCTAAATCTGAAGAATTCTCCTTTTACAGACAGGGATAAACAACTCCATTTGGAAGTGTCAATAGAAGCCTGCATTGTAGGTTGTGAATCATTCCAGTGTTATTTTTACAAGTGATATGTTTATTTTTGTGATCAGTGAGAGGTTTGGTCTATGAGTCCCAGCTGAGAACCCCAAGCACTTCCTCAGTTCCCAAGAAATGGAGAACACCTGGGAGAGGACTCAATCAATGAAAACTACAAACTCTCACCCCAAACACATGCAGACAAGATGCATTAGAGCTGCTGCTCTGTTGTCCATTCAGAAACAAACAAAAATACAAATCAAATCGAATATTTCTGTCTTATCGTCTTTCACCTCCCGTCTTTAATTTAAAACAAGCAGATAAAGAAATAAACATGCACCCAAAGCACACCCCACCCCCCCCCCCCGCCCAGGCCGTTAGGATCTCCAAAGTAAATAAAAAGTGGTACTGCCGAGAGTGAATTGCTGCTTCAATTCCAGGGAGAATCCTGATTTTAGCACCACTGTACCAAATTTGTCATTTAGGGAAGCTCTTGTTCCCTTTATAGAGTTCCACTGTAGCGAACAATTTCTGCCTGCATCCCTCGTGTGTCCTTTTGGTTTATTATCTTTCACTGTGAATTGAGCCTCTACCATCAGTTTCACGGGAAGCCTAATTTCGTTCACTGCTTATACATATGAGACACCCCTCCCGGCCTCCCTCTCTCCCAATGTTCTTATCAAATGAAGAATTGTGGATAAGGGTTAGGTGCAGATAAACATGAGTGTAGCACTTCCAGAAAGGTCGTGACCCCCCCATAAGGTGCTTCTTGTTATGCCTGACCTTCAGATTTTCATCATCAGCCCGCCTGACAACTTAATAATGCAGAGGAGCAGAATTCATTTCGCCCCTCTGAGAGAGCCAGCACGGGACGCCCTTTTCCCTGATTATTTCTCTGCACTCCCGGCTGCCCTTTATAAGCCAACCAGAACTCCATCAATCATGCTCCTCTCTTCCCTCGCCTCCTCGGCCCCCAGTTCTGAGGCCTCTAAAACCTGCCCCGTTCCTTTTGTCTGGGGCTGCCATGGGTATACAGCGATCCCCAAAAGGGGGGTGATGGGAAAATAAAACATCTTTAGCAAATCATTGCTCCAGTTCCCACGTCTGTGCATTTGTGTCAGAACACAGTGAATTTCTTTTTCTTTCTTGTTTTTTTTTTTTTTTTTTGGAAGAAATCCTTGAAAAAGTTCTTATTCTCATTTGTGTGTATGACTGTCATGCACTGTCTCTCTTAATGAGCTCTGATCAGTGCTGGGGTTTAAAATACCCCTCTAATGTAAGTCTAATGTAACAGAAAAGTGTGGGTACTGTTGTTATGAGAGTTTTTATTGTTCTGGAAGTAGTAAAAGGAGATGAAACCTGTTTCCCACCTTCCTTCCTGACCCTCTTTTCTCCTGGCTGCAGCAGAGAGAAAGAGGGAGACAGGAGAGAGAAAAACAGAGCCGGGGATGAAAACATACAGACGGTGGGAAGAGAGAGCAGACCGGTTTGTGGGAGGAGTGGGGCATTTGGTTCACCTTGGTCAAAGTGAAAACGGCATGCAGAAGTTTGCAGGGAAGAAGAGTGTAAGTGCTTTGGGAAGGTGATGATATAGACTGGAATTGGATTCTAATAGCTGTAATAAACCTGTTCTATAAAATATGCATGGACTTCACCCTTCACCTTGCAAGCATTTTCCAGCCAGTAAAGAAGAGGTTTTAGAGGACAGTATAGTGCGGGTCTCACTAACAGGGCACAGAGTGCCCCTGGCCAGCACTGGGACCATGGCCTATGACAGCTGCCTTTTCTTTCTTGAAAATGGACAGCATCTCCCCTCAGTCAGCATCTCAGATGGATGAGGGACTGTCAGCCTATCCAGCTAGACCACTTGCATCCCCAGCTGCTAGGGAGCAGGATGGAAATCTGTGCTCAATTGGATTGGGGTGTCAGTGTCAGCCCAGCTCACATTAGGCTGCACTGAATTAGAATTTTTTTTTAAGAAAGGGAAAAGAAAAGAATATACAATGGAAAATACAACACATTCACTTCATGGCCAAATAGCCATTAAAGGACAAATCAAAGAAACAAATGACAACCAAAAAAAAGAGATCTTAAATAATCTTTGACAATAACAAAGCCAAGAGGTAAGTGCAGACAATATATCACATAATGTTTAATCAAAGGCATCCATCCATCCTCTACTTCCCAGTAAAAATATGCAAAACCCTATGTTGAAACAGAAAGCAAGTTACCAGTTTTTCTTTTTTTTTTCTTTCTTGAGTGAGTGACCGGCAGCCTCATAACAATGGGTCTCTCAGGAAACACAAGAATTAATCTAATACCTTTAATTGAGTGCCTACTGTGTACCTGGTCCTGAGCGAGATGCCATGGTGCTCAGAACCTGATATTACCTGGAAACTTGAATTATAGATGGAGTGGGGGCATCTAAAATCAAGATTTCTGATGTTAACATCTTATTTTGAACACCTATGTCCCCAAATGAAAAGAATTAGATTGGAACAGGTGACTTTGACCTGACCTCCAAGAATTTAGTGTGCATTTGTGTAGTTCATGTTGCATGTATTCATATATATTTTTAGAATAAAGAAGTCACTGTTCTTATGCTATGGATTATTATGCTATGGATTATTCTATGCTATGGACTATTCTACCCAGGGACCTTTAATTTGGTAGCCTGGGAGACTGGATACACTAGGAATGATCATCACTGCCTCCTCCATGTTTATCCTGTAGTCCTTAGGCTAGAGCAGACTGTTTAGCAGTGGAGATACCCGTGAAGAGGCAGGTTTAAAGTGGAAGATGATGAATTTATCTTGACATTTCTTGATTTTGATGCATGCCAGACATGCAGGTGGAGCTATCTGTGGATGGACAGTTGTATACATGAACACTGGGGTGAGATCAAGACTAAACAGATAGTAGAAACCATGAGAAGAGATAGAAAAGTGTGAGGAATGAGAAGAGACGTAAAGAGAGAAAGCTGGAAAACACCAAGTGTAAACGAGAAAACTATGTATGCAGCATAAGAAAGGTTCAGAAGTATAGAATTAAATTGCTTTGTTTTTATGTTTATTTATTTCTTTAACATTCCTCTCCATTTCCCCCATCATGTAAGTTCTGTTAGGGCAAGGACTTGCTCACAGATATATCTGGAATATAATAGAATCCCAAATAAATATGTGTTTACAAATAAAAATTAATGGATGGGTAAAAGGAAGACCTGGAGAATGTGGTATCACAGGAGCACAGAAGTAGAGCTTATGTCTTATATCCTTAGAAGGATGTGAAAAATGGAACACTGAGAGAATGTGCAGTTGACGAACTAGGAAAAAAGACATTGGATTTGCCAATTGGTAATTGGTTGAGGGCTCTTTCAACAGAGCAGTGAGAGGAGAAACTGGATTGTTGAATGCTGAAAAATGAAAGAAGGCAGCAACATATAGGCTGCTGAATTTCTTTTCAAGAAATGTCTGGATAAAAAAGTCTTGGCAGCCAGGCATGTGGGTAGATTTGCAACAGATGCTTTTCTCCCTTTTCAAGTATTTATTGGCTATGGTCAGAACTGAGCATCTTAGGCAGACTTGCTTTGCTTTGCCCAGGTAAATGTAATAACTTATTTATACCTATAGTTAAGCACACAAGGAACTAGGATTTTAATAGGTACTTTTTTTATAAAGTGATGCATATTAATTACATAAAATACAAAAAAATGAAAGAAAATAAAAACTTTGCCTTTTTATCCATATTTAATATTTTGTTATGTTTTATATTTTTACCTATGTATATTTAAAAAAAGGAACCATTCTGTATTTGTAGTTTTATATCTATATGTTGTCATATTTTTTTCATGCATCATGCTATTAAATGTTTTTAAAATAGGATTTTTTAGTTGACCCCATAAAATGGAAATACATCTATATCAATCCATCTCTCTCTCATATATATATATAATTCATTATATATATATAATTCATGTAATATCTGTATATATAATTTATACTTATAACCTGTACATAATTTATTTGTACATATGCTATATATGTAAATATATTTTATATAATATATATAACTTATCTAACTATTTTTCTATTTGGGAATATTTAGGTTCATGGAGGATATTTGTTATTCTTTGACTGCCCAGTAGCTTTTAAACCTCCTTCCTATGTATGAGGAATTTTTCTGGCATATGTCCTGTCTCTGCACCATAAGAAACCTAAATTCATCCTCCTAGCCTCCCTTGCAAAGTAAATGGAGGCATGAGACCCATGCTCTACCAATCAGATACACACATATGACCCTTCCCTTAGGAAGAAAACAATAAGAAAATGGGCAGATCTATATATGTTGACAACAGTGATGCTGGTATCTGACTTTAGGGAGTAATAATGTCTCAGGTTCTGGCAAGTACAACTGAGCCTCTGGTGTGAGCTGTGTGTTCTATGACAAACAATGGCATTTTGGGGGTCTTCACTGGAGTGACCACCTACTGTGACCATATAGTCCTTAAGTCAGACTTCAGCACTCCCCAGAATTCTGTGTGCTTCTCGTAATGAATTCCTTTCTGTTTAAACCAGTCAAGGTGGGTTCTGTTTTTGTTTCTTTGATCTAAGAACCCTAAAGATCCAAAGTTGTCTTTCATGTTTGGCTGGGATGAATATTTTCATTTGCCAGTATTCTACCAATTCTCTGATTCTTTCATTTTTCAACTTCCTTGAAGAATTTCTGAGTCAACTGATGTGAACATTTTTAAGGTTTTTGATAGACCTTATTAAATTCTTGAAAGACTCTACCAACTTAGTCCTCAGAGTGGTGATATGTGGAGAGTCACCTTAATGAGGACTCCCTAATATTGAATATTAGCTCTAAAAAGGTTTTAATTAAATGGGCAAAAATAGCCCTTCATTGAAGTTTAATCTATGTTTTTCTTATTACTGAGTAGAATAATTCCCTGTGTTTATCTGCTTTATTTTTCTTTTATAATTTTAATCTGCATCTTAATTTTAATTTTCTATCAGATGATTTACTCATTTTTCCTTTATAAGAAAAGTGGGTAAGAACATATATGCAAAACTCACAGAAAAGGTCACCCATAAGGAGGAAGGTGTCACTGAATGTTGGAAGGTCATCCATTAGGACTTGGAAATAATTTTATTACCTTAAGTTAATCATATCACTAAAGCTGTCAGTTTTCATATCCCTTCATTGAATTCCCTTCCAGGGACATTTTCCAAAAACACCATTTTATCATGCTCTGGACTTTCTTAAAAATCTTCAGTCTTTCCCCAAATACATACATATAAAGAAGCCTCCTAAAGCCTAAGCCTAGGATAAAAAATCCTGCCACAATGACTCCAATCCATCTTCTCAACGTTCCATCCCAACCCACCCCTGCCCTCAGCAGCATTACTCAACTACATGTTGAACCATATGAAATTGCTGATAGTTGACCACTTTTTTTTTAAATTAATTAATTTATTTTTGGCTGTGTTGGGTCTTCGTTTCTGTGCGAGGGCTTTCTCTAGTAGCGGCGAGTGGGGGCCACTCTTCATCACGGTGCACGGGCCTCTCCCATGGCAGAGCACAGGCTCCAGACACGCAGGCTCAGTAGTTGTGGCTTACGGGCCCAGTTGCTCCGCGTCATGTAGGATCTTCCCAGACCAGGGCTTGAACCCGTGTCCCCTGCACTGGCAGGCAGATTCTCAACCACTGCACCACCAGGGAAGCCCTGACCACTTTTGATCTATCAAAGTTGGTCATTTCATTTGTTTCAATTTAGATATCTAACGAAACTACATTCATCCTTTCACAATGCTAGTTTCCAACCCAGTCTCACCATCTGAAATGCTGTCTTCGATTCCTATCCATTGAGACAACTTCAGGACTCAGCTATATTCTCATTCTCATAAGCAAACTGCTCATCTGTGCTCCCCTTACTCCTTTATTCACAAATCACCACTTTAGCATTGGATATTAACTGTTTTGTGACACCACTGCCTTAATGAATATTATGGTTTGTGAACCCCTATAAACAAACACTTTACTTCGTAATTACCTACATTTATGAAAGACCACCACTGCTTACACTCCCCTCTCTCAGCCCCTCACTGGAGTTCCCATCATTGTTGCCAGATGAGCAATGCCCACCTTCCAATGATGTACTCCTACAAGACATGGGCTTGATGAAATGTCTTCTGGTGAAGGTCCTGAAGCTGACATCTCTCTGGGTCTTTCTTGCAGACCAATTTATACAAAGGAAAGCACTCAGGGCTGCATTGGGACAGGTACTGAGTAGGATGTTCCCCCAAGAACTCTCAAAGGTGGAGTCAAGAAAAGAAGGAAAAATGTTTGTGGAGCCGAGGACTGAAAACTAGTGAGGCTAACATTTCACCAAATCAACGGACTTGGGTGAGGTCACAAGTGAAGGAAAAGAGACAGAAAAAGTAGCTAGGGAGGGCTGTAAACCACAGGAATAATGCACATGAGACAGGGTGGCTCAGAACGCGAGGAACTCTGAACACTAGGCATCATGTATGATGCTGCTTTTGTGCAGAGTCCGGCGTGGGCTTTCAGGTCTGTGGTGGGGAGAGCAGTCTCTAAGGGTGCCAGATGGACTAAGTATGCTGAGGGATGATGAAAGAAGTAAAAAGATAACAAAAACAACAGCAAAAAGGAACTTCATAGCTTAATGAAAACTGTGAATTTAGAAACACAGGAGTAAAACCAACAATGTAAAGTAAAATTTCTCAAAGGAGTACAAGAGCCCATTTCTAGTAAAAGTTAATCTAGTAGTGACACTTTTATTCCCCTTTCAAAAAATTATTCTACGTAACCCATTTCTTAAATGTACTTAGAAATTCCATTATCTACAGAATCATTAGATTAACAAGCATCTATTTGAAACAATTAAAGAGCGTGAGTGTGGTACTACTGACTGTCATACTTGATGGTTTAAGCAAGTGCTGTTCCTCTAACGTGTACATGATTTTGCAAGTGCTGTTCCTCTAATGTGTACATGATTTTAAGTCCTCGAAGGCAGCAGTCCCCAACTATTTTTGGCACCAGGGACCAGTTTCATGGAAGACAATTTTTCCACAGACCAGGGGGAGGGATGGTTTTGGGATGATTTAAGTACATTACATTTATTGTAAACTTTATTTATATTATTATTAGATTGTAATATATAATGAAATAATTATACAACTCACCATAACACAACATCAATGGGAACCCTGAGCTTGTTTTCCTGCAACTAGATGGTCCCATCTGAGGATGATGGGAGACAGTGACCCTTGAAGTGTGTTGCTTATGTCCAGTCTACTCCATAAGATGCAGCTTAATTGTCATTTGCCACTCACTGATAGGGTTTTGATATGAGTTTGCAAGCAATTGATTTATTATGGTCTCTGTGCAGTCAAACTTCTCTGCTAATGATAATCTGTATTTGCAGCCGCTCCCCAGTGCTAGCATCACTGCCTCAGCTCCACCTCAGATCATCAGGCATTAGATTCTCATAAGGAGTGTGCAACCTAGATCCCTCATGTGTACAGTTCATGGGAGGGTTCATGCTCCTATGAGAATCTAATTCCACCACTGATCTGACAGGAGATGGAGCTCAGGTAGTAATGCGAGTGATGGGGAGTGGCTGTAAATACAGATGAAGCTTCACTTGCTCGCTTACCTACCATTCACCTCCTGCTGTGCAGCCCGTGTCTTAACAGGTCACAGATTGGTACCAGTCCGTGGCCTGGGAGTTGGGGACACCTTCTCTAAGGTAATCTGTGTTTTGTTGGGGAAATAGATAGAAGGAAATACCTGCACTAGTTTGAGAAAGAGGGGAAATCACAATCATGTTTTGAACTTCATGAGAACATGAAGTTTCATATTCTTTCACCAAAAAGAACTGAATTGCATCTGGAGCAGGGGGAGGAATTAAAAAATATTTTGAGCGCTTCCCTGGTGGAACAGTGGTTGAGAGTCCACCTGCTGATGCAGGGGACACGGGTTCGTGCCCCTGCCCAGGAAGATCCCACATTCCGCGGAGCGGCTGAGCCCGTGAGCCATGGCCGCTGAGCCTGCACATCCGGAGCCTGTGCTCTGCAATGGGAAAGGCCACAACAGTGAGAGGCCCGTGTACCGCAAATATATATATATATATATATATTTTTTTTTTTTTTTTTTTGAGAGTGAAATAGTATTCTTTGGCTTATCCAGGCAACCTAACCAACTCATTAGCAGAGAATCTCAGTCAAGAAACTGAGACCTCCATGAATCCTTGGAAGGTGATCTCCAATCTGGCCATTACTATTGTTCCTTCTCACATTTTGACTTACTTACAAGCCTCCTGCTCCCACCCCATCTTTCTTTCATCCTACAGCCCTCATTCTATCTGACCAGTATTTGTCAGAACTCCCAGTACAAACATCCACAAAAACATGTCTGCCTGACATTATAGAACTTTAATTGCATCACCTTCCTTACCTGATGGCTGTATTTCAAGGGCAAAGCCATAGTTCCAACAAAGCTTATGAACTCTTTATACCTACTGTTGTCTCCTTGAGAAAACACATTCTCAAGGCAAAATTAAGTCTGAGCTGCTGGGTACAAATGCCTTCTTAATTTGGATACCACCTTCCTGTCTTGTATATATGAAAGAATGTCTCTCATCTCAGATAATCTAACTAGATTATAAACCATTCCCTTATTCCTTTGTGTATGGGCTGTGCCTTGCACATCTTTCAGAGACACAAATGCCAGTTTGTGTAGATTAAATGACTAGGTTCGACCTCAAATCATGTGCAAACTCTACCTTAGCCTTTTGAACAATATTGTGAACATTGCTTCTTTGGAGGAGTTTGCCTTGGTTAGTTGGGGTAGGAATTTTTTTTAAAAGCCCTGTGTGAGGTTAAAAATCATAATCACAATTATAAAAATGTATTAGAATAACTTAAAACTACTTCTTCCTGTCATCCTCCATGCTTTGAATTTCAAATTGAAAATAACAAGTTTCAGAGAATCCACTCTGCTTTGTGAAAACTGAAATTGGAAACTAGAAAATTTCTCCTCTGTGAACAAAAGGAAAACAAAGTCTCTAGTCCTTCATTTTGAAATAGAGGACTCTTTTAGTGTGAATGTACTCTGCCAAAAGTGAAATGGTGTTGGGGGTATGTTCCCTTCCAGTCTTACCAGCTCCTGGCTGGAGGGAGGTTTACAGAAAAGGAGGAGGTTGATCTCTCCCTGCATCCCCGCAGAGTGGGTTCCAAGTGCTCTCTTGGGTGTGCAGTGGAGCCCTGACCTCAATATCTCCCTTCTCTGGCTTGGCAGGAGCTCTTCTTGGCAGAGACTCAATCAGTAAGCCTGACTAGATTAGGATGTAAAATATTTAACTTGAATCTATTACTGAGAAGAGTTCTCTCCTATTGTGAAATATAGAGATGAGTCATTGATATTCATTTCTAAATAAATCCCATTCTCATTATTGGGGAGAGCAGGTTATTTTGGTAACTCAAGTGAGATGACCTAATTAAAACTTGATATAAAAATTCAGCATACCATACAGTACTTTACCTGTGCAAAGTAAACACAGACAAGCACAATTTATTTTACTGGAGTATCTCTCATGCAAAATTACCAGTGAGTATATCACAACCAATTACAGGCCACTGTATATGCAAATTATTACTCTTTCAATTATTTATAGGGAGCTATGAGTGTACACAGTTCTTTATAGAGCATTAAACACAGAAGACAAGGTCTCTGGATGAGGAAATCTGAACAGCTGGGGGACTTATGGAATGACGTGGCTGGGTGGCAGAAAAACCAAATGAAACTTGTTTGCAGAAAATTAAAGAAGACAAAGGAGGAAAGTATGGCTTATGCTCTTCAAAAAAGCAAGAGAAAACTCGTCACCAGAACAAGGATGGGCTCCATGTCAAACTAGGACCATAGCATCTGTTTTTATTTTCCTGGCTTCCATCCCCCACTCCCAACTACTACGCCATTTTACTATGTTAGGTTCTAGACTTCCTTTTCATCTTTATTTTTTTCACTCAAACTTATGTACAATAAAAGACATTGTAAGTGAAGTTAAGAAGCAAGCAGCAAACTGAAATGCAGTATTTCAACTTACCTAGCAGTCAAGGATAAATATCCAGAGTATATAAAAACCCAAAAGATTAATAAGAAAATGAAAAAATAACCACCCCCAATTCATGGACAAATTACATGAAAATAAACATAAGTAGTCAATTACACATATGAAAAGATGCTCAGTATTACCAGTAACTGGGGGAAATGCCGATTGGAAAAAGATAGTCCTCTGGCAAAAATTTTAAAATTTGGTAATATGTTGGAAACAGCAAAATGAAATAGAAACTCTCAAACAGCTGGTTGGAGTGTTCAGGTGTCTATTTTTCAGAAAACTTTCAGTCTTTATTAACATTGTTTCTTAAAGTGCATATCCAGTGCCCTAGCCATTCCACATCTCGTTGACCACCTATCATAAGAAATACACATATATACTGCACACAAGAGCTATGTGTAACAATGCTTTTAAAGAGCTATTTAAGGCTTTAAGGCTGTGAAACTGTCCTGCATAAAATTGTAATCATAGGTACATGATATGACTCATTTGTTAAAGCCCACAGAACTTGCAAAACAAAGACTGAGCCTTAATGTAAACTGTGGATTTTATTTGGTAACAATATATCAATATTGGTTCATCAACTGTAATAAATGTACCACACTAATTCAAGATGGTAGTAATAGGGGACTCCTGGGGGTTGGGAGATAATATATGGGAACTCTCTGTCCTTCTTGCCCCATTTTTCTGTAAACCTAAAATATTGTTCTTAAAAATTGTTTACTAATTAAAAGAAAAAGAAGAAAGTGGGAGCTTTTAATGGTTTTGGAGATAGGGTGGTGTTAACGATGACAGTGCTGACAATAAAGATGAAAGGAGGGTGTGTGTGGGGGGGTGCACATGAGTGTGTTGAACCTATAAACAGTGGTGGTAGTGAGTATGTCTCGTTTGTATCTTTCTCATCTTTTATTTTAAAATGTAGAAGTGCCTTTTCTCCCATTAGAGAGTAAGTTGTTTGAGAGGTGAAAGGTTTTTCTTACATCTTACTCCTTTTCAGTCACCCTAAGCAGAGAAATATTGATGTTAAGTTATTATCTAAATGAATATTACAACTCTGATCAATCAATTTAATTTTTACATAGATAGAATAAACGAAAAGTGGGCCAGATAATAGCAGTAGATAATATTAGCACTAAGACATGTTTACCCTAAAGAGAATTTAAATGTTAAAAAATACAAACATGTGTCTTTTATAATTCATGAATTTGTATAATGAATTTCTATTTTCTTTGTTTCTAGAAACACTTGGTTATCATGGTCTCCTTATTTTGCTTCCCACCACCCACATTTGTAGCAAACTCTTCCACATTCACTTCACATTTGAGATTATCTACCTACAAGTAAAGTGCCATATTATTGTTTTGTCCAGTTTGTTTGTTGGTTTTCATTCTTGGCATTGCACCTCTCTTGTGTTCACCTTTTTCCTGCCTCCTCACTTATAAATCTTAATTGGATGCAGTAGCACTGCCAGCTTTCATCTGCCTCTCATCTTCCAAGTCTTTGTGTTTATCCTTCTGCGGGGCTATAAGCCAAAGCTTCCAGACAAATTGGATCGCATATTAGCAAGTTACCAAGTAATCCCTCTGTGGATTCAAAGGACAGTATGTAGAGTCCAAAGATTAAAGTTCAAAAACTGAAAAGCCTTCTTGGATTTTAGGTTAGGTTTCTCAGATACTGAAGTTTACATGAAGAGGTCACTATCATCTGATATTTGAGAAGGACTCTGGAGTCAGACCAGAGGACTGTTGAAAGATCCAAGACATTGCAAATTGACTTGGCATGGGAAGATCCTCCTGAGGAGTAAAGAAAACCAGTGCAGTGTCACTTACAACAGCAAACCATATGCTTGACTCAGCATCTATTACTGGGGAGGTGAAAGAGCCAGAGAAACATACAGATCTGACAAGGAGGGCAATGCTTTGCCAATTGGAGCACAATACTTTCTCTTGCTCAAACACGTTTATGAAGATACATTCCTTGCCATGAAGTTACACTGAAACCTGGAAACCTATGCCTTTAATATGATGGGTTTTTATTTCAATTTTGAAATTCAGGGAAAACTGCTTTAAAAAGAAAAGGAAAGATGTGATGGGAGTAATTGCACATTCAGCCGAAACAGGTTTCTTGTCAAGAGCTTAAGCATGTCAAGATAAACGTCTGTCTCTTTTAAAGATGAAAAGTAATTGGGACAGAAGAGGATGTACAGAGTTCTTGAATGAAGTTTAGTTTCAGGCTGCCCAGAATTTAGAGAAATGGAAAAGAAACGTATTAACTATTGACTACAATGTTTGTGGAAAAGCACATTGTATTTCAAAGAATTTCAAAGACATAACAAATAAATAAGGTTAATTTTATCACCAAAGCAATAATTTTGGAGGAAATTTTAAATATTAAAGCCATGAGTAAAAAGAAAATAGATGTATGACAATTTTATGTAAACAATACAATTTTTTAAGTGAGAACAGTAATATGGTAATGCTTAAAATGCCTGGGAAAACTTTTTTTCCCATTTTAATACACCCTGAATCAAAGAGTGAAAGGGTAAATTGAAGTACATAGAAATAAAATTTATAGTAACTGAGGGTGATTGTGTAGATAAAGGGATCTAGGGAAATGGGAAGACTCAAAGTTATTCAGAAACATAACATTGTATTTGAGACTTTTTATTGATAAGATTTGTGAAATTGTAATCTTCTCATTGAGATAAAAGTTGTATATAGGAGAAAAATAATGTTATACCTTTCCCCACCTCTAAGCCTATCCCTTTGGAATCAGTGCTGCCCTGTGGATTGCGTCCTTCCACATCTTATCATGATAAAGACTAAAAGTATTTTAAATATTCTTAGACCAAACTTGGAATTTCTTGCTAATATAGATCATGTATTATTCAAACATATATCCTCAGTAAATAAATAATGATTGAATAAATAGAGGAACGAATGAATGTTTACCAATATTTGATGGTAAAATTCCTGAGGCAAGATATTATATCTTATTAATCTTTGCATTCTTATCAACTAGAACCTTGGCATATTATAGTGTACAGGTAATTCATTTTACTTGATTTGTTGAATAAATGAAGGAAAGAAGGATGAATTTCAATCTTAAATTCGTTCATTATAGAGGAAAGTGAGGGAGAAAATATACAATAAAATAAATAAATATAAGGAAAAGAGATGAAGAAAGTGTGAGAGAATTAATAAAAAATAAGAAGATGAAGAAGGAGGGAGAGAGGAGCAGATGAGGACAGGGGTAAAAGAGACCTGAAGAGAAAGCCCCATAGTTAGAGAATACACGTGGTAGCAGAAAATTTAAAAGAGAACCCCCAAGCAGAGTGCATTCCCTAAATCTCAATGATCTACTTGCCAAGATCCACATTTAACTCCTCTTCTTTCCTTTGCCTCTACATCTAACCAATCACTAAGAACCTCTCTGACATTTGGCCAATTCTTTACTTTCTTACAAGACTTTTATCCCATCTTCCTTCCTAACCATAATCCATCATGTACATGGCTATGGAATTAATTCTCACTGAAATATGATTTAAGTCATAACATTGCCTATTAAAACAAATTTGACTACTCTATCATGCTTAATAAGCCAAATTTTGTAGCCTCAAATTCAAGATGCTCTATAAGCTTTTATAAGATATCTTCTGAGTCTTTTTACTTGTTCAGCCAAGATAACTAATTTATCATTCATCTAACATAGTGTACCTTTTCCCACTTCCACTAAACCCAGAATGTTTTTGCTCCAAACTACTCTATGCAATATTATCCATTATTCAACTATAAGTGTATCACTAATATATGCAGCTATATGTGAGTGCTTCCTTTGAATGCCAAGAATATTAATAGTATAATTTCTAGAATTTAATGTAAATATGGATTAATTCTCTTAAAACTTCATGATAAAATAATTCATTCATGATAAAATCATGAATGTATGCTTGATCTATTTATTCCTTCAAAAATTAAATCAAGCATCTACAGTGTGCCAAGAAATTATGATAAGCAAGAAAATAAACATAGCTTCTACCTTCATGGACCTTAAAGTTTAGTGGAAAAGACAAATAATTACAATAATATATTATGATTATTACAATAGGTGAAAAATAGATGCTTTAAAATATACACCAACACATGTCAAAATGTGAATAACATAAAACTAAAACATACCCACAAAAACCTATTACAATATCTTTGGAAGAATTTCTATTGGCTATAAAATCAATTGAATTGCAATGGGAAAAATAGCAAGTGACTGTTTCACGATTTGTCTCATGATCATGATCCTAAAATCAGTCAAAGCCTTTTTTTCTGATGACATACCATCTACTTCGCATCTCAGAAACCCAGTTTTTGTTCCATGAAGAACGCCGAGTAACTATCCCTTTTCTGTACAAATGATACTTTTTGAGGCTACTAGAGTATGTTTCCTCATCTGTCTTTCTGCATTTCTTTCAGAGAATTCCAAATAAACAGCAGAAAAGGAAACAGGATTGCTGATGAAATATTAGATCATTGTAATTAAAGCACTCATGGTTCATGTCACTCCTTGCAAAACACCTTAAGTTTGACTCAGTATCCTGTACCAAGGAGGTAAAAGAGCCAGAAAATATCCTGTCCCCTGCTATCTTCCATTCAATACTTATACCATCCATGATTCCTTTTACAAACACCGTGTCTATTGTAAAATTGTCAATCTTGTTAGCCTTTCTGGTGAATGTGTACTATTCATTTCATTATAATTTTAATTGACACTTTTTCAGATTACTAACGATAAGCAGAAATTTTTATATGATTATAAGATATTTCAGTAACTTCTTCTTTAATGTGCCTGTTTGAGTTCTCTGTATTTCCTATTGTTTGGCTTTTTAAGATTAATTTGTAATAGTTCTCAATATATGTCAAATAAGAGTCTTTTGTTAGTTATGTGTACTTTAAACAGCTTTGTCCTTTCTGCACCTTCGTTTTTCACTCTCAATGTTTTAGTTTTTTAAAGAACATAAACACAATTAAGCTAATGTATTAACTTTTCTTTATCAATTTTTAATTTGGAATTAAGGTTTTTTGTCTTCTGTTTAAGAATCCTTTTCTATTACTCCTATATTATCTTTTTAAAGTTTTATTGTTTAATCTTTCACATTAAGGTCTACAGTTCACAAGGAGGGTGAAAATCAATGTGCCAAGTACATAAGAAAAATAAGAAAAACACAAAAAATGAACCCAAAGAAAGTAGGCAATAATAAATTAATAATATAGAAAGTTGCCATACAATAGAGAAGACCAACAAAACCAAAAAATAATTCTTGGAAAAGACAATAAAAATAGAGAAGACAAAAATTACAAATATTAAGAATAAAAAATAAGAACATCATTATATATCCTGAGACTTTAAAATGATTATACAATGATATTATAAATATGTTTTTGTTAATAAATTTGAACTGACACAAGATGAAATAGACAGTGGGCATAGTCCTTTAACTACTGGGGAACTTGAACATGCAATTGAAAATATTGCCCAGACTTATGCCTTATTGAAATATCCCCAGAACCGAAAGTAGACCTCCAGTTATTCTAAATGCCCAATAAATATTTTATAAATGACTAACTGACTTTTTAGGACAATCTCAGAGATGGTTACTGGGAACGGAAATAATGTTTCTAAAGGGAAATATGACAATAAATTTTTAAAAAACTGAAAAACATTTACTTTAAAAGATAATTCCTTTTAAAGGCATTTACCCAAAAGAGGTAGCCAGAGATGTGCAAAATAATTGTCCTTTTTCAAAAATAATATTTTAAATGTAAGCAAATTCAAGGTCTAACAACAAGGCATGGATTAAATCATTAACATGTATATAGATATTGGATAGATGCACTAATTATTCTGTAGGTAAAAATATTCATCATATAGAATGTGTTGACATTAGAAAACACAAAATATTGTTGAATGAACAAAATATTTACAAAAGAGCAAGTACAATATGCTCTCAACCTTGCACTTTTACTTAGAAATAGAATGCCTATATTTATAGGTAAAATATATGGCAGCACACACTGTATGTTATCCTTACAAACTGTCTACCCTTTTAGCCTGCCCAAAGTGATAGTATTCAATCAATACATGTTTTTCAGAGCACAATAGCACTGAATAGTTTTCTTCTCCCATTTTCTACAGAAGTTAGAGATTTTAAAATGATTTTGGTGCACTTTTCAGGATTAGGAGTTGAGGAGTACAAATATTCACCTAATTTCCATCCCTTTGAACCTTATCTGCCCCACATTCTGGATTGTTACAAGGACAAAGCAGGTACTGAGTAATGAAAAGCTATAAAGCAAAAGCAAGCTTAATATGGGAAAGGAAATAGTTAATCAAGTCCAGGAAGCACAGAGAGTCCCATACAGGATAAATACAAGGAGAAACACGCCAAGACACATATTAATCAAACTGTCAAAAATTAAATACAAAGAAAGCATATTAAAAGCAGCAAGGGAAAAACAACAAATAACACACAAGGGAATCCCCATAAGGTTAACAGCTGATCTCTCAGCAGAAACCCTACAAGCCAGAAGGGAGTGGCAGGACATACTGAAAGTGATGAAGGAGAAAAGCCTGCAACCAAGACTACTCTACCCAGCAAGGATCTCATTCAGATTTGATGGAGAAATTAAAACCTTTACAGACAAGCAAAAGCTGAGAGAGTTCAGCACCACCAAACCAGCTTTACAACAAATGCTAAAGGAACTTCTCTAGACAAGAAACACAAGAGAAGGAAAAGACCTATAATAACGAACCCAAAACAATATAGAAAATGGGAATAGGAACATACATATCGATAATTACCTTAAATGTAAATGGACTAAATGCTCCCACCAAAAGACACAGATTGGCTGAATGGATACAAAAACAAGACCCTTATATATGCTGTCTACAAGAGACCCACTTCAGACCTAGAGACACATACAGACTGAAAGTAAGGGGATGGAAAAAGATATTCCATGCAAATGTAAACCAAAAGAAAGCTGGAGTAGCAATTCTCATATCAGACAAAATAGACTTTAAAATAAGGACTATTAAAAGAAACAAAGAAGGACACTACATAATGATCAAGGGATCAAACCAAGAAGAAGATATAACAATGGTAAATATTTATGCACCCAACAGAGGAGCACCTCAATACATAAGGCAAATACTAACAGCCATAAAAGTGGAGATCAACAGTAACACATTCATAGTAGGGGACTTTAACACCCCACTTTCACCCATGGACAGATCATCCAAAATGAAAATGAATAAGGAAACACAAGCTTTAAATGATACATTAAACAAGATGGACTTAATTGATATTTATAGGACATTCCATCCAAAAACAACAGAATACACATTTTTCTCAAGTGCTCATGGAACATTCTCCAGGATAGATCATATCTTGGGTCACAAATCAAGCCTTGGTAAATTTAAGAAAACTGAAATTGTATCAAGTATCTTTTCTGACCACAATGCCATGAGACTAGATATCAATTACAGGAAAATATCTGTAAAAAATACAAACACATGGAGGTTAAACAATACACTACTTAATAATGAAGTGATCACTGAAGAAATCAAAGAGGAAATAAAAATAATACCTAGAAACACATGACAATGGAGACACAATGACCCAAAATCACTGGGATGCAGCAAAAGCAGTTCTAAGAGGGAAGTTTATAGCAATACAAGCCCACCTTAAGAAGCAGGAAACATCTCGAATAAACAACCTAACCTTGCACCTAAAGCAATTAGAGAAAGAAGAACAAAAAAAACTCAAAGCTAGCAGAAGGAAAGAAATCATAAAAATCAGATCAGAAATAAATGAAAAAGAAATGAAGGATATGATAGCAAAGATCAATAAAACTAAAAGCTGGTTCTTTGAGAAGATAAACAAAATAGATAAACCACTAGCCAGACTCATCAAGAAAAAAAGGGAGAAGACTCAAATCAATAGAATTAGAAATGAAAAAGGAGAAGTAACAACTGACACTGCAGAAATAAAAAAAATCATGAGAGATTACTACAAGCAACTCTATGCCAATAAAATGGACAATCTGGAAGAAATGGACAAATTCTTAGAAATGCACAACCTGCCAAGACTGAATCAGGAAGAAATAGAAAATATGAACAGACCAATCACAAGCACTGAAATTGAAACTGTGATTAAAAACCTTCCAACAAACAAAAGCCCAGGACCAGATGGCTTCACAGGTGAATTCTATCAAACGTTTAGAGAAGAGCTAACACCTATCCTTCTCAAACTCTTCCAAAATATAGCAGAGGGAGGAACACTCCCAAATTCCTTCTACGAGGCCACCATCACCTTGATATCAAAACCAGACAAGGATGTCACAAAGAAAGAAAACTACAGGTCAATATCACTGATGAATATAGATGCAAAAATCCTCAATAAAATACTAGCAAACAGAATCCAACAGCACATTAAAAGGATCATATACCATGATCAAGTGGGGTTTATTCCAGGAATGCAAGGATTCTTCAATATACGCAAATCTATCAATGTGATAAACCATATTAAAAAATTGAAGGAGAAAAACCATATGATCATCTCAATAGATGCAGAGAAAGCTTTCGACAAAATTCAACACCCATTTTTGATAAAAACCCTCCAGAAAGTAGGCATAGAGGGAACTTTCCTCAACATAATAAAGGCCATATATGACAAGCCCACAGCAAACATCATCCTCAATGGTGAAAAACTGAAAGCATTTCCACTAAGATCAGGAACAAGACAAGGTTGCCCACTCTCACCACTCTTATTAAACATAGTTTTGGACGTTTTAGCCACAGCAATCAGAGAAGAAAAGGAAATAAAAGGAATCCAAATCGGAAAAGAAGAAGTAAAGCTGTCACTGTTTGCAGATGACATGATACTCTACATAGAGAATCCTAAAGATGCTACCAGAAAACTACTAGAGCTAATCAATGAATTTGGTAAAGTAGCAGGATACAAAATTAATGCACAGAAATCTCTGGCATTCCTATATACTAATGATGAAAAATCTGAAAGTGAAATCAAGAAAACACTCCCATTTACCATTGCAACAAAAAGAATAAAATATCTAGGAATAAACCTACCTAAGGAGACAAAAGACCTGTATGCAGAAAATTATAAGACACTGATGAAAGAAATTAAAGATGATACAAATAGATGGAGAGATATACCATGTTCTTGGATGGGAAGAATCAACATTGTGAAAATGACTCTACTACCCAAAGCAATCTACAGATTCAATGCAATCCCTATCAAACTACCACTGGCATTTTTCACAGAACTAGAACAAAAAATTTTACAATTTGTATGGAAACACAAAAGACCCTGAATAGCCAAAGCAATCTTGAGAACGGAAAAAGGAGCTGGAGGAATCAGGCTCCCTGACTTCAGACTATACTACAAAGCTACAGTAATCAAGACAGTATGGTACTGGCACAAAAACAGAAAGATAGATCAATGGAACAGGATAGAAAGCCCAGAGATAAACCCACGCACATATGGACACCTTATTTTTGATAAAGGAGGCAGGAATGTACAGTGGAGAAAGGACAGCCTCTTCAATAAATGGTGCTGAGAAAAGTGGACAGGTACATGTAAAAGTATGAGATTAGATCACTCCCTAACACCATACACAAAAATAAGCTCAAAATGGATTAAAGACCTAAATGTAAGGCCAGAAACTATCAAACTCTTAGAGGAAAACATAGGAAGAACACTCTATGACATAAATCACAGCAAGATCCTTTTTGACCCACCTCCTAAAGTAATGGAAATAAAAACAAAAATAAACAAATGGGACCTAATGAAACTTCAAAGCTTTTGCACAGCAAAGGAAACTATAACCAAGACCAAAAGACAACCCTCAGAATGGGAGAAAACATTTGCAAATGAAGCAACTGACAAAGGATTAATCTCCAAAATTTACAAGCAGCACATGCAGCTCAATAACAAAAAAACAAACAACCCAATCCAAAAATGGGCAGAAGACCTAAATAGACATTTCTCCAAAGAAGATATACAGAATGCCAACAAACACATGAAAGAATGCTCAACATCATTAATCATTAGAGAAATGCAAATCAAAACTACAATGAGATATCATCTCACACCAGTCAGAATGACCATCATCCAAAAATCTAGAAACAATAAATGCTGGAGAGGGTGTGGAGAAAAGGGAACACTCTTGCACTGCTGGTGGGAATGTGAATTGGTTCAGCCACTATGGAGAACAGTATGGAGGTTCCTTAAAAAACTAAAAATAGAACTACCATATGACCCAGCAATCCCACTACTGGGCATATACCCTGAGAAAACCATAATTCAAAAAGAGTCATGTACCAAAATGTTCATTGCAGCTCTATTTACAATAGCCCGGAGATGGAAACAACCTAAGCGCCCATCATCAGATGAATGGATAAAGAAGATGTGGCACATATACACAATGGAATATTACTCAGTCTTAAAAAGAAATGAAATTGAGCTATTTGTAATGAGATGGATAGACCTAGAGTCTGTCATACAGAGTGAAGTAAGTCAGAAAGAAAAAGACAAATACCGTATGCTAACACATATATATGGATTTTAAGGGGAAAAAAATGTCATGAAGAACCTAGGGGTAAGACAGGAATAAAGACGCAGACCTACTGGAGAACGGACTTGAGGATATGGGGAGGGGGAAGGGTGAGCTTTGACAGGGCGAGAGAGAGTCATGGACATATACACACTAACAAACGTAGTAAGGTAGATAGCTAGGGGGAAGCAGCCGCAAGGCACAGGGATATTAGCTGGGTGCTTTGTGACAGCCTGGAGGGGTGGGATAGGGAGAGTGGGAGGGAGGGAGATGCAAGAGGGAAGACATATGGGAACATATGTATATGTATAACTGATTCACTTTGTTATAAAGCAGAAACTAACACACCATTGTAAAGCAATTATACCCCAATAAAGATGTTTAAAAAAAAAAAAAAGCAAAAGCAAGGAAAAGGAGGCTATATCCTAATCTGAGCCAGAGCATATCCAGGGTGAGACACTGAGGATCAGACTGAATCAGTACAATACTGCTTAGAATAGTCTTAAATCGGAACCAGTTACTGTACTCCAACTATGCACCTTTCCTCCACAGGTAATTTGTGCTTTAAATATATCAGTTAATCCAGACCCTGGAAAGAGACATATATCATTTGTTTAGATTTGCTCTCACACCTCATTACAGCTATTATCACTACATCAAAGAAGTAGGTACTGTATATGAGGGATAATTAAAGGTTTTAAATTCAGTGATGCTCAGCAAGAATGAGAGATTGCTATGAAATAGATGGTAGTGAAAAAAATTGAGGTAGAAAAAAAAAAAGTCTAATGATGTATACAGATTGTATTGATATTGGGGGCCCTAAATCTTGAGAGACACAAAGGATAAAAGATTAAAGGTTTGGAAAACACTTCTATAATGACGCTTAAATTTTAGTCTAAATGCCTGTTTATTTATCTGTCTTTTCAATAGTCTATGATCTCTTGAATGCATTATCTATGTCATCTTCATCTTTATAGCTCCCCACTGAGCAAAACGTCTGGCACAAAGGAAAAAATGTAATAAACATAAGTTGAGAACACACATTTATGAATAAGAACTAAAGAAAGATAAAGAAGTAAAAACACGTCATTCAGAAGAAGTGAAACAATTGACTTATATTTTATGCATATACTAGAGACTTGAAACTTTCCAGGCTTAAAAGTCTAAGCCCATGAATAGGCATGGCATTCTCACTTCTGGGAGAAAATGAATTTAACAGCATTGCTCATTCATGTTTTAATCAGTTGTCATTGAGATCTATAAGAAGAAGCAATTTTTCATCATTGAAAATGAGTAAGAATTCTTATTTCTGCTGCAAGAGCAATAGATTAATTTTATTTAAAAAAATCAACAATTAGGTTACTAGTCAATACTCTCCAGTTTTTAAGATCACCAAAGTAGATTCAAATTTTCATGTGCATGCTGTGAAGTCCTGTGTGAATACAGAAATAAATACATGAGATAGGCTATTAAATTCATTCCCATTTTAAACCCTAATATTCTACAATTAGAGCATAAATTCCTCATTTTGAAAACAGTTGTATAATATATGATACATAATAGAAAACTAACAATTACAGAAAGATATAGACCAGAGATTCCAGATTAAAGTTTAATATTTATTTGGGGCCATATCTGCTTACCTTAAGTACATATTTAAGGACACCATTCTTCTAATTTTGGGTATTACAAGCAAAGAGTATTTTGGTGGAGAATATATTCTCCAAAAATTAATCATATGTACCCATGAGCTTATTAATATTTCTTATATATCTATTATTTAGGAATAACATTAATTTTTGTTGAACTTTTAAAAAATAGCTTTCAATCTCAACATATATTTTTACATAACTAATTCAGTAGCTGTTATATTCTTTTTAATTTCTTCATTTAACATATTGGTCCTTCTCTGTGCTGAACTTTGCCCTAAAAATTTTGGGGATACAAAAATTAATGACCATACCATATCTGACATTAAGTAATGACATTTTATCCTTCTAAGTACAATTGGGAGAATATTATATAACTTCAGCATTATTCTGACCTCAGGACTTCAGAGAGCCATTGCCATTTGGTGAGAAACAGCAGGCAGGTTGCATCCAATTTGCCATTCCTGATATATGATATCAAATAACTCAGTCTAGATGAAGATAGTTCATAATCTATGGATGTTTATGTATATTAAGGCAGAATTTTGATAAGTGAAGTGTGTGATATTAGTTCAGTGGAGGGAGAGATCACAGTAGGTGGGAACAGGAACAGAGGTGAATTCTGGGAACTTCCATTGGGTCTTGAAATATGACTTAAAATTTAAAGGGAGAGAATGGGGACTTCGCTGGTGGTGCAGTTGTTAAGAATCCGTCTGCCAATGCAGGGGACATGGGTTTGAGCTCTGGTCCAGTAAGATCCCACATGCCGTGGAGCAACTAAGCCTGTGCACCACAGCTGCTGAGCCTGCACTCTAGTGTCTGCATGCCACAACTACTGAAGCCCGCACACCTAGAGCCCATGCTCCACAAGAGAAGCTACTGCAATGAGAAACCTGTGCACCACAATGAAGGGTAGCCCCTGCTCACTGCAACTAGAGAAAGCTGGCATGCATCAACGAAGACCCAACACAGCCAAAAATAAATAAATTTAAAAATAAATAAATAAAGGGAGAGAATGTTCTAAAAGCACAAAAATGTAAGTAGAGGATGAATGTGCTCTACCTTTATCACAATGCAAAGTAGTATTTTTTTTAAATGTGTGCTAATGTAATTTTTTAAACCCCAGTGGACACCCAATTCTAGCTTATTTTACTGTGACTATTAAATCCACCTTCCCCACCCATGCCTTCAATGAATTTTAAACTTAAGACATGTTTCTCTTCAGCTTGTGCCTTTCCAGCTAGAATTTAAATTTTCCAGTCTATCACCTCTTATCCCCTTGAGCATTTTATTTGTCATTCTCTGTACAAGTCACAAACACATGGATACTTTCTGGAAGAGTAAAGACTGTTGTGGTGACAATAACTTCTCATGTGCAGACTTGCATGAGTATATGAAGAAATGTAAAAATCACTGTCCCAGGAAATCATTTGGACAGGTTATTCTTTGACTTTGCCTTTCACTCATCATCCGTCATGAATTTCTTCTTCTATTCAACAAAAATTTATTGGGTGCAACCACCCACAAGATTTTGTCCCAAGCATTGTGGTTAAAAGAGTAATAAGATTAATAAGAAATGACCCTTGCCCTCAAAGACCAAATGTCTAATGAAGACAGCAGATACATTAAAAGATACGTTTTTAAAATAGTAAAGTTCAATGATAGATATGTTCACAGAATGTCTTGAGAGAAGTATAGGAAATTATCTATAACCCAGCTTGGAGAGTGGATAGATCAAAGAAGACTTCAGTGAAGTGATGTTAGCCAGGCAAACAGACGGCTTTCTGATTTACCCTCATAACAAAGATGGGAATACACCACTTATCTCACTGGACATTGGCTTATACCATTTGCCCTCACTGTGATTCTTACTACAGCACACAACTGACTAAGCTTTGACTTCTAATAAACAACCTACTCGTATTTTAACACCACCATACACCAAGTTTATAGTTTAGTGTTTCTGACACAGCATGGAGAGTATTACAATGACCTAGGCTCTGATCGTTCAGCTGATACTGGAGGAACCACTGCCCAGGGCTGAGAAAAGAGAGTGATTTATCCTAGATTAGTGCTTCTCCAAGTGTTGTCTCTGGGTTTGCGACATTGTCAGTGCCTAAGAAATTGTTAGAAATGCAAACTATCAAGCCCACCTCAGACCTACAGACTCAGAAATTCTGGGAGTGGGCCCAAGAATCTGTGCTTTACCAAGTACCCCAGGTATATTGGGTACACTTAAAGTTTGAGAACAATTTCCCTAGATAGGACGCAGATCACACCATATCAGTGAGCTTGGTTTCCCAAAAGTGATCTGGAGTGTTCTTACCAGAAAGAGAGGAATAGAAAATGGCCAGTCAAGAAGATATGTCAAAAATATCTAGGATTAAAAAAAACCCAGAAACCTAAGATTACCAAAAGTAAGGTGTAATACCTAGACTGGTACTCTTTTGTAACCAAGTTCAGAAATCAGCAGTTCAGTTTTATTCATGAATACAATATTTGGGAAAAAATAAGATGGTAATAGTATATATAAACTTTATTCTATACTTTAATCAGTGAAATTGTTAAGGAAAATTTAAAGTAAATCTTTTAAAAATCATATAGCCCTCATTTTAAATCAAAGACTCCAATTCAGATCTTTCTACAATATGCCACTTGTACTGTACATTAGAATTTCTCTATGCCAAATAAATATGAAAATCTATATTTTCCATTATATCATTTTAGTATTCATTTTTAATGACATAATATAAAAATTCCACTTTACTAAGAACATCCATAGCATAAATACCCTATAATAAGACATTTTAATTTCAGTAACAAAAAAATTGTGCTCTTGTATCAGTATAGCATGATGGATAAGAGCATCCAAATTAGGTTTTTAGCACAACCTTTGGACTACATTAGCAGAAATAAATATTAAAATAAGAAATATATGATGGAGAATCTTTAGTACTATATAAAACATTAAGTCAAAATGGTATATTGATCTTTAAGCCACCTAAAATAAATGTATTAAGAAATTCTATATATTTCTCTAGATAAAATTCTCACTATTACATACATATTTTAGACAGTCTAAGTAGGAAGAACTTACTGAACATTAAGACAAATCCTGATAGGTTGTGTAAGAAATTCATGGGTATGCCTAGACAAAATTCCATGATTAGAGAATATATTCCTATAAGTGGCTTTGTAGTAAACTATTTTTTAAGATAGGTAAATAAGATTCCTCTTGTATTTTGATTTCCTAATGAAAAGAGAGTAAATATTCATATAAATTAATCTAATCACTTCATGCTCACTTCGATGAAATAGCTGATTCATAGGAAACCTAAAACCCTGAGGAAAAAACTTATCAATATCTATAGAGGAACCAGGAAAAGGGACTCATGTTATCTGAAGAACATGGGGGAGATACTCAGTCTTTTTTTTTTTTTTAATTGATTTTTTTTTTCCCCCATGAACAGCAGTGCAGAGGCTAAAATTCTGAGAGAAACACTGGTTTCCTAGCCAGAAAACTGAGAAAAGGGGACTCTTGAAGCTAGAGAGTGTTGGGAAAATACTAAGAATGAGAGAAGAAATACTCTAATTATGTGTATGAACTGGCAGGAGTCCCCCTTCTCCCTCCAAGTTGTATATGCACAGAACACATCCAAGAAGCATAGCAAACATTGCAAGAGCTGAACTATGATGCAAAGTACTGATCAAGTCCTACTTGAATCTTTGGTGGTACATCCAAGGGGACAGACACAAACAGCATAGCAAAGTCCTTCAAAACTATATGAATATTGGAACAACTGCCCACAGAAGGTGAAACAGAATTTGTGATCTGAAGCTGACTGGGTTGACTGACTGCTAAAAAAAAATTCAAAATTCTCCAGAGGATTTTAATGAGTTCAAAAGCCTCACAACAAAATATTCAGAATTCCCAGGAGGCAATCAAAGTTCTTCAGCATACAAAGGACCAGGAAAATTTGAACGATCCTTCAAAGAAAAGATAATCAACTGATGCCAGTCTCTGAATGACACAGATGTTGAAATTATAGAACAAGAAGCAATATGACTATTCTCCGTAAGAAAAAGGTAAGCAGTTTAAGTAACTGAAAAGGTATAAATTCTCAGCAAAGAAGGAAGAACTATTAAAAATAAACAAAAGGAAATAGCATTATAAAATACAATAACTAAAAAATTTTAAATGCTGTATAGACTTATAGCAGAATGGAAATGACAGGTGAAAGATTCAGTGAACTTGAAGGTGGATCAATAGATGATCCAACCCAAAGAACTGAGAACAACAACAACAAAAATGTATTTTAAACCAAACTTCACGGTTCTATTGGATAGTATCCAAAGGCCTAACATTTGCAAATTGGAACCCCAGAAGGAAAGAAGGGAGGGATTGGTGAAGATAAAATATATGACAAAATAATAGCAGAAAATCTTTCCAAATTTGGTGAGTGACATAAATTAAAAATTCAAGAAAATTAGAGAAATCCAAACAGAAAAATGTCAAAGACCATGCCCACAAATATCATAATAAAACTTCTGAAAACCAAAGATGAGGGAGAAAATCATGAAAACAGGCCAAGAAAAGGATACATTTTATATTGGGGAGCAATGGCTCTGGACTTCTCATCAGAAATTATGAAAGCCAGAAGACAGTGGAATACCTTTAATTTGCCTCCCATTCCCACCAAAAAGAAAAAAAAAAAATGCAACTTCTACAGCAGAATCTTGTATCCAGTGAAAATATCCTTCAGGAACAATAGCAAAAAAAAGAAATCTCATATGAAGAAAACTAAGGGAATTAATTAATAGCAGATCTGCCCTAAAATAAGTAATAAAAGAAGTTCTTCACACTGAAGAGAAATAATACCAGAAGGAAACTTGTAACTTCAAGAATGAAAGAGGAGCAACACAAATGGTAAATATAATAAATTATTTTTCTCCTCTTAATATCGAAAATATATATGACTTATAGTTGTCTAAAATTTTCACTTTATTTTTGGTTTCAGCAATTTGATTAAAAATTATCTACTTTTTTCTTTTTTCTACATTCTGTATTTATACTGTTTGGGTTCTCTGGAATTCTTTAATCTATGATTAGTATACCTTCTTTAATTTTGGAATATTATCAGCTATTATCTTTTCTAATATTTTCTCTGCTCAAAATCTCTCATTGATGGACCCTTAAGATGGCAGAGGAATAAGATGTGGAGATCACCTTCCTCCCAACAAATACATCAGAAATACATCTACATGTGTAACAACTCCTAGAGAACATCTACTGAATGCTGACAGAAGTCCTCAGACTCCCCAAAAGGCAAGAAACCCCACATACCTGGGTAGGGCAAAACAACAAAGAAAAAAACAGGGACAAAATAATAAGAATGGGACCTGCACCTCTGGGAGGGAGTTGTGAAGGAGAAAAAGTTTCCACACCCTAGGAAGCCCCGTCACTGGCGGAGACAGGGGTTGGGTCGTGGGGGTAAGCTTTGGAGCCACAGAGGAGAGTGAAACAACAGGGGTGCAGAGGGCAAAGCGGAGAGATTCCTGCACAGAGGATCAGTGCCGACCAGCACTCACCAGCCTAAGAGGCTTGTCTGCTCACCTGTTGGGGTGGGTGGGGGCTGGGAGCTGAGGCTCAGGTGTTGGAGGTCAGATCCCAGGGAGAGGACTGGGGTTGGCTGTGTGAACACAGCCTGAAGGAGGCTAGTGTGCCACAGCTAACTGAGAGGGAATCCAGGAAAATTCTAGACCGGCCTAAGAGTCAAGAGACCATTGCTTTGGGTTGCGTGAGGAGAAGGGATTCAGAGCACCACCTAAACGAGCTTCAGAGATGGGTGTGAGCTGCAGCTATCAGCGCAGACACTAGAAACGGGCATGAAACACTAACAGTGCTGATACAGCCACCAAGAATCCTCTGTGCAAACACAGGTCACTATCCACACCTCCCCTCCCTGGAGCCTGGGCAGCTGGCCACTGCCAGGGTCCCATGGTCCAGGGACAACTTCCCCGGGAGAACACAAGGTATGCCTCAGGCTGTTGCAAAGACTTGCCAGCCTCTGCTGCTGCAGGCTCACGCCACATTCCATACCCATCTCTCCCACAGGCCTGAGTGAGTCAGAGCCTCCTAATTAGCCGCTCCTTTAACCCCCTCCTGTCTTGGCAAAGAACAGATGCCAAAGGGTGACCTACATGCAAAGTCAGGGCCAAATCAAAAGGTGAACCCCAGGAGCCATGTGAGCAAAGAAAAGAAAGGGAAATTTCTCCATGCAGCCTCAGAAGCAGCAGATTAAATATGCACAATCAATTTGATGTACCCTGGATCTGCAGAATAGCTGAATAGACAATGAATCATTCCAAAAGTGTGGTGGTGGACTATGGGAGCAACTGTAGACTTCAGGTTTGCTGTATTTGACTGACTAGTTTCTGATTTATATGGTTATCTTAGTTTATTTTTTATCACTTGTTATCACTGGTGGACTTGTTTACTGGTTCGGTTGCTCTCTTCTTTTCTTTCTTTTTAATTATTTTTTAATTTTTATTTATCTTTATTTTAATAATATTTAATTTTTTTTAATTTTCATAACTTTATTTTATTTTATTGTTTTCTTTCTTTTTTCTCTCACTTTTCTTCTGAGCCATGTGGCTGACAGGGCCTTGGTGCTCCAGCCTGGTGTCAGGTCTGAGACTCTGAAGTGAGAGAGCCAAGTTCAGGACATTGGACCACCAGAGAACTCCTGGCCCCATGTAATATCAATTAGTGAGACCTCTCCCAGAGATCTCTGACTCAACACTAAGACCCAGCTCTACCCAACGGCCAGCAGACTCCAGTGCTGGACACCCCGTGCAAGACAATGAACAAGACAGGAAAACAGCTCTACCCATTAGCAGAAAGGCTGCCTAAAATCATACTAAGTTCAAAGACACCCCAAAACACTCCACCAGACTTGGTGCTACACAACAGAAAGACAACATGCATTCCCACCCATCAGAACACAGGAACCAGTTCCTTCCACCAGGAAGCCTACACAATGCACTGAACCAAACTTACCCACTGGGGGCACACCAAAACAATGGGAACTACGAACCTGCAGCTTGCAAAAAAGAGATCCCAAACACAGTAAGTTAAGCAAAATGAGAAAACAGAGAAATATGCAGCAGATGAAGGAGCAAGGTAAAAACCCATGAGAACAAACAAATGAAGAGGAAATAGTCTACCTGAAAAAGAATTCAGAGTAATGATAGTAAAGATGATCCAAAATCTTGGAAATAGAATGGAGAAAATACAAGACACACATTTAACAAGGACCTAGTAGAACTAAAGAGCAAACAAACAATGATGAACAACACAATAAATGAAATTTAAAATTCTCTAGAAGGAATCAATAGCAGAATAACTGAGGCAGAACAACAGATAAGTGACCTGGAAGAGAGAATAGTGGAAATAACTACTGCAGAGAAGAATAAAGAAAAAGGGATGAAAAGAATTGAGGGCAGTCTCATAGATTTCTGAAACACCACTAAATGCACCAACAATTGAATTATAGGGGTCCCAGAAGAAGAGAAAAAGAAAGGGACTGAGAAAATATTTGAAGAAATTATATTGAAAGCTTCGCTAATATGGGAAAGGAAATTGTCAATCAAGTCCAGGAGCACAGAGGGTCCCATACAGGATAAATTCAAGGAGAAAAATGCCAAGGCACATCTTAAATTAAACTATCAAAAATTAAATACAAAGAAAAAAATATTAAAAGCAGCAAGGGAAAAGCAACAAATAACATACAAGGTAATCCCCATAAGGTTAACATCTGATCTTTCAGCAGAAACTCTGCAAGCCAGAAAGGAGTGGCAGGACATATTTAAAGTGATGAGAGGGAAAAATCTACAACCAAGATTACTCTACCCAGCAAGGATCTCATTCAGATTTGAAGGAGAAATTAAAACATTTACAGACAAGCAGAAACTAAGAGAATTCAGCACCACCAAACCAGCTTTACAACAAATGCTAAAGGAACTTCTCTAGGCAGGAAACTCAAGGAAAGAAAAAGACCTACAATAACAAACCCAAAACAATTGAGAAAATGGTGATAGGAACATACATATTGATAATTACCTTAAATGTAAATGGATTAAATGTTCCAACCAAAAGACATAGACTGGCTCAATGGATACAAAAACAAGACCCATATATATGCTCTGTACAAGAGACCCACTTCAGACCTAGGGACACATACAGACTGAAAGTGAGGGGATGGAAAAAGATATTCCATGCAAATGGAAATCAAAAGAAAGCTGGAGTAGCAACTCTCGTATCAGACAAAATAGACTGTAAAATAAAGATTATTGCAAGAGACAAAGAAGGGCACTACATAATGATCAAGGGATCAATCCTAGAAGAAGATATAACAATTGTAAAAATGTATGCACCCAACATAGGATCATCTCAATTCATAAAGCAAATGCTAACAGCCATAAAAGGGGAAATCAACAGTAACACAATCATAGTAGGGGACTTTAACAGCCGATTTTCACCAATGGACAGATAATCCAAAATGAAAATAAATAAGGAAACACAAGCTTGAAATGATACATTAAACAAGATGGACTTAATTGATATTTATAGGACATTCCATCCAAAAACAACAGAATACACATTTTTCTCAAGTGCTCATGGAATATTCTCCAGGATAGATCATATCTTGGGTCACAAATCATGCCTTGGTAAATTTAAGAAAATTGAAATCGTATCAAGCATCTTTTCCGACCACAACGCTATGAGACTACAAATCAATTACAGGGAAAAACCTGTAAAATATACAAACACATGGAGAGTAAACAATACACTACTAAGTAACCAAGAGTTCACTGAGGAAATCAAAGAGGAAATCAAAAAATACCTAGAAACATATGATAGTTAAAACATGACAGCCCCAAAATTATGGGATGCAGCAAAAGCATTTCTAAGAGGGAAGTTTATAGCAATACAATCTTACCTCAAGAAACAAGAAAAATCTCAGATAAACAACATAATCTTACACTTAAAGCAATTAGAGAAAGAAGAACAAAAACCCCCAAAGATAGCAGAAGGAAAGAAATAATAAAGACCAGATAATAAATAAATTAAAAAGAAATGAAGGAAACAGTAGCAAAGATCAACAAAATTAAAAGGTGGTTCTTTGAGAAGATAAACAAAACTGATAGTCCAATAGTCAGAATCATCAAGAAAAAAAGGGGGATGACTCAAATCAACAGAATTGGAAATGAAAAAGAAGTAACAACTGACACTACAGAAATACAAAGGATCATGAGAGATTACTACAAGCAACTATATGCCAATAAAATGGACAACCTGGAAGAAATGAACAAATTCTTAGAAAGGTATAACCTTCCAAGACTGAACCAGGAAGAAATAGAAAATATAAACAGACCAATCACAAGTACTGAAATTGAAACTGTGATTAAAAATCTTCCTGGACCAGATGGATTCACAGGCGAATTCTATCAAACATTTACAGAAGAGCTAACACATATCTTTCTAACCTCTTCCAAAATATAGTAGAGGGAGGACACTCCCAAACTCATTCTACGAGGCCACCATCACCCTGATACCAAAAACAGACAAAGATGTTACAAAAAAAGAAAACTACAGGCCAATATCAACTGATGAACATAGATGCAAAAATCCTCAACAAAACACAACAAACAGAATCCAGAAGCATATTAAAAGGATCATACACCATGATCAAGTGGGTTTATCCCATGAATGCAAGGATTCTTCAATATACACAAATCAATGTGATACACTATATTAACAAATTTAAGGATAAAAAACATATGATAATCCCAATAGATGCAGAAAAAGCTTTCAACAAAATTCAACACCGATTTATGATAAAATCTCTCCAGACAATAAGCATAGAGGTAACTTACCTCAACATAATAATGGCCAGATATGGCAAACCCACAGCCAATATTGTTCTCAATGGTGAAAAACTGAAACCATTTCCACTAAGATCAGGAATAAGACCAGGTTGTCCACTCTCACCACTATCATTCAACATAGTTTTGGAAACTTTAGCCACAGCAATCAGACAAGAAAAAGAAATAAAAGGAATCCAAATCAGAAAAGAAGTAAAACTGTCTCTGTTTGCAGATGACATGATACCATACATAGAGAGTGCTAAAGATGCTACCAGAAAACTACTAGAACTAATCAATGAATTTGGTAGAGTAGCAGGATACAAAATTAATGCATAGAGATCTCTTGCATTCCTATACACTAATGATGAAAAGTCTGAAAGAGAATTTAAGGAAACACTCCCATTTACCATTGCAACAAAAATAATAAAATACCTAGGAATAAACCTACCTAAGGAGACAAAAGACCTGTATGCATAAAACTATAAGACACTGATGAAAGAAATTAAAAATGATACCAACAGATGGAGAGATATACAATGTTCTTGGATTGGAAGAATCAACACTGTGAAAATGACTCTACTACTCAAAGCAATCTACAGATTCAATGCAATCCCTCTGAAACTACCAATGTAATTTTTTTTATAGAACTAGAACAAAAAAATTCATAATTTGTGTGGAAACACAAAAGACCTTGAATAGCCAAGCAGTTTTGAGAAAGACCAACAGAGCTGGAGGAATCAGGCTCCCTGACTTCAGACTAACTACAAAGCTACAGTGATCAAGACAGTATGGTACTGGCACAAAAACAGAAATACAGATCAGTGGAACAGGATAGAAAGCCCAGAGATAAACCCACGCACATATGGTCACCTTATCTTTGAGAAAGGAGGCAAGAACATACAATGGAGAAAAGATGGCCTCATCAATAAGTGCTGCTGGGAAAACTGGATAGCCAAATGTAAAATAATGAAATTAGAATACTCCTTAACACCATACACAAAAATAAACTCAAAATGGATTAAAGACCTAAATGTAAGACCAGACACTATAAAACTCTTAGAGGAAAACATAGGCAGAACACTCTGTGATATAAATCACAGCAACATCCTTTTTGATCCACCTCCTAGAGAAATGGAAATAAAAACAAAAACAAAAAAAATGGGACATAATGAAACTTAAAAGCTTTTGCACAGCAAAGTAAAACATAAGCAAGATGAAAAGTCAACCCTCAGAATGGGAGAAAATATCTGCAAACGAAGCAACTGACAAAGGATTAATCTCCAAAATATAAAAGCAGCTCATGCAGCTCAATTTAAAAAAAAAAAAAAAAAAAAAAACCCAATCCAAAAATGTGCAGAAGACCTAAACAGACATTTTTCCAAAGAAGACATAGAGATTTCCAACAAACAAATTAAGGGATACTCATCATCACTAATCATTAGAGAACTGCAAATAAAAACCACAATGAGGTATCTCCTCACACTGGTCAGAATGGGCATCAATCAAAAAATCTACAAACAATAAATGCTAGAGAGGGTGTGGAGAAAATGAACACTCTTGCACTGTTGGTGGGAATTTAAATTGATACAGGCACTATGGAGAACAATATGGAGTTTCCTCAGAAAACTAAAAATAGAACTACCATACGACCCAGCAATCCCACTACTGGGCATATACCCTTAGAAAACCATAATTCAAAGAGTCATGTACCACAATGTTCTTTGCATCACTATTTAACAATAGCCCAGACATGGACACAACCTAAGGGTGCATCAACAGATGAATGGCTAAAGAATATGTGGCACATGTATACAGTGGAATATTACTCAGCCATAAAAAGAAACAAAATTGAGTTATTTGTAGTGAGGTGAATGGACCTAGAGGTTGTCATACAGAGTGAAGTAAGTCAGAAATAGAAAAACAAATACTATATGCTAATATATATATATATATATATATATATATATATATATATATATATATATATATATAGAATCTAGAAAAAAAAATCATTCTGAAGAACCTAGTGTCAGGACAGGAATAAAGACACAGCCATAGAGAATGGACTTGAGGACATGGGGAGGGGGATGGTAAGTGGAGATGAAGTAAGGGAGTGGCACTGACATATATACACTACCAAATATAAAATGGAAAGCTAGTGGGAAACAGCTGCATAGCATAGGGAGATCAGCTTGGTGCTTTGTGACCAGCTAGAGTGGTGGGATATGGAGGATGGGAGGGAGATGCAAGAGGGAGGAGATATGGGGATATATGTATATGTATAGCTTATTCATTTTTTTAGAAAGCAGAAACTAACACATCATTGTATAGCAATTATACTCCAATAAAGTTGTTAAAAAAAACAAAGAGAAAAAACAAAAATAGTATAAAGAAATAAAAATAGAATTCTAAACCTTTTTTTAAGTAATGCCAGAAAACAAAAGGAACAAACAGAATACTAAAAACAAAATGGCAGACTTAAGCCCTAACATATCTATGATTACTTTTAATGAAAAGAAGTCGTTCCAGTTTCCAAAAGGAAGAAAGTGGGTTCTGATCAGCTTTGTGATAATCATGAGCAAAAACTTTATAATGAAATAATTACGTGTCAACTCAAGGGGACCAGAGAATGAGGAATTAGATGGGTTGTGGTGACATAATATATTTTATGAAATCCTTTCAACAGGTATCAGATTAGTAATTACTAATAAGTGTTCATTTTGGTCATGAAAAAATACATAGTGGGGAAGAGACCTTCAAGATGCCAGAGAGTAAGACATGGAGATCACCTTCCCCCCGCCCAGATACATCAGAAATACATTTATATGTGGAACAACTCCTACAGAACACCTACTGAAGTCTGGCAGAAGACCTCAGACTTCCCAAAAGGCAAGAAACTCCCCATGTACATGGGTAGGACAAAAGAAAAAAGAAATCAGAGGCAAAAGAGTAGGGATGGGACCTGCACCACTGGGAGGGAGCTGTGAAGGAGGAAAAGTTTCCACACACTAGGAAGCCCCTTCACTGGCAGAGTGATTGGGGGAACCTTCACAGCCAAGGAGGAGAGTGCAGCAACAGTGGTGCAGAAGGCAAAGTGGAGAGATTCCCGCACAGAGGATCGGTGTTGACCAGCACTCACCAGCCCGAGAAGCTTGTCTGCTCACCTACCAGCCGGGTTGTGTGGGCGCTGGGACCTGAGGCTCTGGCTTCTTCGGAGGTCAGATCCCAGGGAGAGGACTGGGGTTGGCTGTGTGAACACAGCCTGAAGGAGGCTAGTGCGCCACAGCTAGCCAGGAGGGAGTCCAGGAAAAAGTCTGGACCTGCCTAAGAGGCAAGAGACCATTGTTTTGGGGTGCACGAGGAAAGGGGATTCAGGGCACTGCCAATATGAGCTCCAGAGATGGGCATGAGCTGCGGCTATCAGTGTGGACACCAGCGATAGGCATGAAATGCTAAGGCTGCTGCTGCAGCCACCAAGAAGACTGTGTGCAAGCACAGGTCACTATCCACACCTCCCCTCCAGGGAGACTGTGCAGCCCACCACTGCCAGGGTCCCGTGATCCAGGGACAACTTCCCTGGGAGAACACATGTCACGCTTCAGGCTGTTGCAAATCACACTGGCTTCTGCTGCTGCAGGCTCTCCCCACATTCTGTACCCCTCCTTCCCCCCTAGCCTGAGTGAGCCAGAGCCCCTTAATCAGCTGCTATTTTAACCCTGTCCTGTCTGAGCAAAGAACAGATGCCCTCAGGGGACCTACATGCAGAGGTGGGGCCAAATCCAAAGCTGAACCCCAGGAGCTGTGCAAACAAAGAAGAGAAAGGGAAATGTCTCCCAGCAGCCTCAGGAGCAGCAGATTAAATCTCCACAGTCAACTTGATGTACCCTGCATCTGTGGAATACCTGAATAGACAGCGAATCATCCCAAAATTGAGACGGCGGACTTTGGGAACAACTGTAGATTTGGGGTTTGCTTTCTGCATCTAATTTGTTTCTGGTTTTATGTTTATCTTAGTTCAGTATTTAGACATTATCACTGGTAGATTTGTTTGTTTATTTGATTGTCTCTTCCTCCTTCTTTTATATATATATATATTTTTTTTTCTTTTTTCTTTTTTTGTGAGTACGTATGTGTATGCTTCTTTGTATGATTTTGTCTGTATAGCTTTGCTTTTACCATTTGTCCTAGGGTTCTGTCTTTATTCTTTTTTTTTTCATATAGTTTGTAGCACTTGTTCTCATTGGTGGGTTTGTATTTTGGTTTGTTTGCTCTCTTCTTTCTTACTTTTTTCTTTTTTTATTACTTTTTATTTTTAATATTTTTTAATTTATTTTTTAATAATTTTACTTCTTTTTCTTTTCTCTTTTTCTTTCTGTCTTTCTTTTTTTGTTTAACAAACATTAAACTCTTAAAAGGCTATGATAGAAACTTACATTTTGTGGAAGTAATCTGTTCTGCATAGCATTGAAAAGAAGGTGCATAAAGGACCTACGGTAAAATAATCTTGTTACATCATTACCCTACTTAAAATCATGAGTGATTCCATATTGCCAGGATAAAGTACACAACTTTGAACATCCCTCCATAACTTGGTCCCTTTCTACCTTTTGCTTTCTTTTCCACTGATTGTTCCATTAGTACCAAATGACTTGCACTGCCTCAAACAAGCCAGACTTTCACAGACTTCAGAACACTGTATGGATTTCCATTTCAATGACATTGACGGCCTTTTCTAGGTGGCCAAGTTCTTCTCAGCTCTCTAAGCTTTTCTGAACCTCTTTCATTAACCTTTCCATGACTCTCCCCTAATTAGATGATAGCTAGAAGATCTCTTTTCCCTCAGAGTAGTCTACATATTTAGTTATTTCAGTAACTACCTTGAAATTATTTGGCTATATTTTCCAGCCCCAAAGTCAGGGATAATGTCTTATTTGTTTTTGTATCATTAGCATCTAATGTAGTGAGGTGTTAACTGCAAAATCAGCACATGCCTACTTGCTAAAGCACCTTGTGTTCTCCACATATAATGGTGGATGATGACATATGAGCTAAGGCAAAGTGAAGAAACAAAGCCCAAAGTGATTTTTGCCCATATGGAAAACGATTATCGTTCTACTGACAAACACAGAATTTAGCTTTTGGGAATTCAAATCTAATTCACTACAAAGGGGTTCAATCTAAATCATGGCAAAGAAAAAAAAAAATCCTGAGTCACCAAAGCAAAGTCATTTATTTTTTATTATCTACAGTATCAAAAGCTACCAAAATATAAATGAGGATGTCATTGTGAATTTTATTATGTACTTAAATAGGAAAAAAATGCTATTTAATATAAAGCAACAGTTTATAACAATGTGTATGTTGCTAAGCTCCTCTTAAATGTATAGAGTAATCCTCTAAAACACTACATCTTAAAGTATGGTCCTAGGAAGTGCAATATCAGCATTACTTAGGAGCTTGTTAGAAATGCAAATTCTTGGACTCCACCCAAGACTACTGATTCAGAACATGCATTTAACAAGATCACTAGGTGATTATACACACATTCAAATTTGAAAAAAACAACAACAAAACTCTACTGTAAAAGATATCTAGAATATCAAGAATACCAGAGTCTGACTAAAAATCTCTGAAGAAGAAAAGATTTTTGCATTTACCCTGGTTGTGTCAACTCAGCAGCAGTGGCACATGCTCCTAATGCACAAGATTGCTGATAGCATTTGTATCTATCTTGTATCCCTGGTATCAGGCACCCACACTTGTCTGCATCTACTGTTCACAAATAATTAGCATTTTGAAATGAGTAGCTATATCAATCTATTTGTGTTTAAATAATCACCTATTTTTTTTCTCCTGTGGAAGAAGGTGCATGAGCCCATATGCTTCAATTTGACTTCAGAATTTATTCATTCTTTTTTAAATTTAAAGAAGAACAGAAATGTACATTTTTTGGACTATATTGAATTTAGGATATTACAAATTAATAGTAAAAAAATGCTTCAGGTAAAATTTGTTTCCCTGTTAATTCCTTTTCCTTACTGTACATTTGGAAACCAACGTCAGTTTCTCTCTTCAGCTGTAATTTGAAATGTAAGTAATAAAGTTATTTAAAGTCCTACTGATTATGCTGAGATTTAAAAAAAAAAAAGAAGAAAGCAAATTTTGCTAAAAGAAATGCTTAAAATATAATGACCTATTTAAAAGGGAAAAAGTGTATTGAATAGAGTTATAAAAACAGTACTTTTTTTGCATTTGAAACACCTATGATTTGACCATCTTTGTTTATCTTTCAAAATAAATAACACATTGGCCAAGAAAGATTTTGGTAGCTTAATTATAAATAAATTCTCCCCCAGGTTAACAGACAAAACCTATAGCAGAAGCACATCAATAGGATTCTTTATTCTCCATCTCTGCTTTCTCAAAATCTTTATGAGTTCACCTAAACATGCACCATATGTGTCTTTTGAGGGCTAAAGACCCAGAGCTCTATGAACTCTGTCTGGAAGGAAGTTTTCAAGGATTATACCACTACTAACTTACATTTTATGGCAAAATAATTATACCCGCCAATTACTTAGATGCAATAAGAGAAGTCATTGCTCAAATCAATTAAAAAGAAAAAATTCAGTATGGAGATGAATTGTATTTTTAGATATTTTATTTTAGTTATCATTACAGTAAACACATCTCAGAAAGCACACCTTTATAAATACATTTTAAAAATCTTTAATGAGCGGAATGTAATAGATTAGGTTTTAATTTTCTACTGACCTAATTCTTAATCTTAGGAAACACTACTCATAAATGCTTACAAATGTAAAATATCTACTCACTTCAACCAGTTCAATTGAATCCATATGTTTAAATTGATTTGTGGGTAGAGTTTAGGAGATTACCATTTGTGACTTTGGTTTTTTTTTAACATCATAGTATACTATATTTAAAATAGGAATAGAGTAAGTCCAAAAGATGAAAATGAGGATTTATTTGATTTTTTTAATCCACTCTGACAATTAACTGTGTTTGGACCATTCGCATTGAGAGTAAGTACTGATATAGTTGGAATAATATCTACCATCTATCTACTTGTTGAATTTGTTTGTTGCCCCCCCACCTGCTTTGCCTTCTTTGGTCTTAATTGAGCATTTTACATGATTTCATTTGATCTTCTCTTTTATCATCTCACTTACAATTTTCTTTTAAAATTAGTGATTACCCTAGAGTTTACAATATAAATTTTGGAATAATCTACATCTACCTTCAAATAACAGGTTGTATACTTCACATGTTGCATGGATACCTTATAACAGAATATTCCCAATTCCTATCCCTTGGCATATTGATGTCATTCATTATATATATATATATATATATATATATATATATATATATATATACACACATATACATATGTATGTATCAATGTATACATATATACGTTAGAGTAACTCAATGCAGTGTTACTCTTATTGCTTTAGCATTTATTTTTTTTTATTGTGGTAAAAGTCACATAATATAAAACATACTATTTTAACCATATTTAACTGTACAGTTCAGTGACACTAAGTACATTCACATTGTTGTGCAACCCTCATCCATCTCCCGAATTTTTCACCTTCCTAAACTGAAACTCTGTCTCCTTTGAAAATTAACTCCCCATTCCCCCTCCCTACCCCACCCCGACCCCATGGCCCCTGGCATCTACCAATGTACTTTCTGACTCTATGAATTTGACTCTTCTAGGTACCTCACATATTTGGTATTTAATTGAGCATTTTGATCAATTAAAATAATAATTTTTTCTTCTACCCTCTTCCTTTCTTTATGTTGATCCAAATTTCTGAACTATGTAGTTTTTTTCTCTGTCTAAAATTTTCTTTTAACATTTCTTATGGAGGAGGTGTGCTCACAATGAACTGCTTTTGTTTATTGAGAAAGTCTTTATTTCTCCTTCATATTTGAAGATAATTTGGCTTTCTCCTTCATATTTGAAGGATGATTTGGCTTTCTCCTTCATATTTGAAGGATAATTTGGCTTGATATGTAATTCCAGGTTGATAGTGTTCTCCTTTCAACATTTTAATATATCACTTCATTCTCTCCTTGATTGCAAGCTTCCTGAAAAGAAGTCTGTTGTAATTCTTATCCTTATTCCTCTAGAGTTAAGATGTTTTACCCCACTCTGGCTTCCGTCAATTCTCTGTGTATCTAATTATCAGAAATTTAAATATAATATGTGTGTGTGTGTGTGTGTGTGTGTGTTTGGTGTTTATCCCTCTTGGTGTTTATTGAGCATCTGGATCTGTGGTTTGGTGTCTGTCATTTGTTTTAGAAGGTTCTCAGCTATTATTACTTAAAATACTGCTGTTTCATGCTCTCTGTTATTCCCCTATGCATATTTTGATATTATCTTTCAGTTCTTAAATCTCCTGTTCTTTTTATTTATTATTTTGTTTTTTACTTTTCTGTTGGAGAAGTTTCTATTGCCATATCTTCAAGTGTATTATTTCTTTCCTTGGCTATGTCAAGTCTACTAATGAGCCTGTTGAAGGCATTCTTCACTTCTATCACAGAGTTTTTGATTTCTAGCATTTCCTTTATATATATTTTTAGAGTGTCTATCTCTCTGTTTTTGTTTTATTTGGTTTTGTTTTCAATTTTTTTTCTTTGCATGTTGTCTACATTTTCCATTAGAGCCCTTAACATATGAAACAGTTACTTTAAATCCCCTGTTTGAAAATTCCAACATTCGTGTCATAACTCAGTCTGTGTTCTGATGATTCTTTTTCAGACTGTTTTCCCTTGCCTCTCTCCATGCTTTGTTATTTTTACTTTAAATCTATAGATGTAGTATCAAGGAATGTGAACTGAAGTAAATAGGCTTTTAATGTAAGGATTTACATTAATCTGCCTGAGAGGTGGGCTGTGTTTCATGTTTGCTGTAGCTATAGGTACCAGAGGTTTAAAAATCCTCTAGTCCTTGTTTTTGTCTTTTCTCTTGATTTGGGGACTTTCCTAAGTACTGTTCCTTAGGGAGAGCTTGTATCTTACAGCTCTTTAAGCTGTAATCCACTGTTATTATCCTAAATCCTTATTGGTGTGGTGGTAGGGTACAGAGGGCAGAAATGCTCTATAATTTTCTGATTAAGTCACAATTGATTGTAATCCCCCCCATGTTAGGTCAAACAGGAAGGCTGTATGAGGCTGAGGTAGAGAGGAATTCCCTTTTTCCAGCTGGAGTAAGCTTTCAGAACTGTACTCTGGCAAAGTCCTTTTCCCTAAAGAGCAAAACTTTGCTATGGAAAAGGCTCTGGACATGTTTCATAAGGTTTTCTCTTCCCCTTCCCCTGCCAGAACCACTGGGGGGGGGGGCAGGGTCTTTCTTGTATCTTCATAGAATTCCGGGAAAGAAAGCCCAATAAAAGTGTGGATGCCCTCTAAGATTTTTTCTCTCTCATACTTATCCACATTCTCACTTCAGTAATTCATTAGTATTACCATTTTAGTGTTCCTATCAGCTTATGGACCCAGAGTCTTCTGTTCCTGGTAAACAGATCTGCATTGATATAACTCTTAAGATGTCTCATTGTCTTCCAATTTCAGGATGGCACTTTGCCTTGTCACATCAGTTCTCTGGTGGGTCTAAGAAAAGTTGTTGATGTCCAGCTTCTTGCTGGAAGGATGGGCATGACTATTTCCAAGCTCTTTTCATGTCAAAGCTAAAAGCAGAATTCCTTAGAAAAGAAGTTTTGGTCTTCCCTGGTGGCACAGTGGTTAAGAATCTGCCTGCCAACGCGGGGGCACAGGTTTGATTCCTGGTCCGGGAAGATCCTACATGCCACAGAGCATCTAAGCCTTTGAACCACAGCTACTGAGCCTGTACTCTGATCCAGTGCACTGCAACTACTGAGCTCACATGCTGCAGCTACCAAAGCCCCCATGCTATAACTACTGAAGCCCATGCACTTAGAGCCCATGCTCTGCAATAAGAGAAGCCACCACAATGAGAAGCCCGTGACCCACAACAAAGAGTAGTTCCTGCTTGCTGAAACTAGAGAAAGCCTGCACACAGCAACAAAGACCTAATGCTACCACAAATAAATAAATAAATAAACAAATAAATAAATTTAAAAACTAAGAAAAGAAAAGAAGTTTGGAGCCAAACTTGGAAGGGTTTATTGTGGAAGTTTGGATTTGAGAACCACAGAAGGTTTGAAAAAACAGTCCTTAACATCCCAAATATATGTTAAAGAAATATTAATTTGCCATTGTGCTAAAGTGTGCTAAGGTCAAAGGAGATGGTGGGAGGGAAAATCAACTGAAAGTTATTGATGTCTGTGCAGTAAATGCTGAGAGTTTGAGCACATGTAGCAAGAGTGGAAATAGAAAGGAAAATGTGGGCATGGGAAAAACTGAAAAGACAGACAAACAAGCTTAGTTTGCAACTCATGGTATGTGTAGAGAGAAGAAAGAGAGAAAGCAACATGATGCTTAAGGATTGGAAGGCAGTGGTCGTGATTTTCCCAGATATAAGGCACAGAAGAGAAGGCATAAGCTTGAAAGGGACATGATGATATTGCCAGGCTAGGGAAACACCCATTTAGAAAGCTCATCATGCAGTTAAATTCAAACAACTCAGTAAAAATATGGCAGCTGGAGATTTATATTTGGGAGTTAGCTACATAAAGACTCTAGTTGAAGTCATGTGGCTTAATGTCTCAGTGCAAAATGACATTTAAAAATATTTCATTGAACAATATTTACTAATCATCTACTGAAAATTAATGTCTGTGCAAGTATTGTTTGCTCTCTTTCTTGTTCAATCATAAGCAAAAGCGATTCAAACCAAGATACAATTAGCTGTCAATGAATAAACTATTATCTAATGGATGTTTTCTAATGTGGCCACATTTTTAATGGACCTCCAATGGTGTCACATTTATCAGGCTCAAATCTATAGCCAGAGGTATTAAGGAAGTATAAATTTATGGACACAATTCATAGGATGTGAAGTTGACCATAACACATGGCTATTTTCATCCTGACACCACTAACGATACAACTGAAATGCACTTGGATTTTACCAGAAACATCAAAGAAATTCCCACATGATTGATATTCATAAATATCCAAGAAAGGGGATTTCTTTTGAATTAGTATACTTTGGTATATTCAAATTCTATGTATTTATAAATATAAACAAACTCCAAATGTTAGTGACTAGGAAATAAGTAAGTATATGGAGAAATAATTTATAATGTTATATGTCCAGTTCTAAATGAGAAATTAAAATACTGAACATATTGATGCTATTGTGTTCAAACTCATTAATTAATGTGAAAAATCAAAGAAAAATTTAGAGGATCAGTTATTAACCAAATCTTTTCAAATCAGTATTGTACTCTCACATATTTGAGTGGGTCAAAGTACCCAGGATTTTAGCCCGATGTCAATTTATAAATAGACAAATCAGCAAAGACATATCATCCAGCATGGCTCTGTTCTATTTCTGTAAATTCTTTCTCATCAGATTTATAATTAGACCCTGGATTCTTTCTAAAGCCATTTGGACTTTGCATGTCCAGAGTCCTTTCAGGTTTTGGAGATGTGCAGGTGTCATCATGTAGAAGATGAACTAGTTCCCTTGCAATGGTATGACACAGTTCTGTATGAATTGATGAAACCGTAAGTCACAGGTGCAATCTGGGTACTCTTGAAGAAAAGTTAAAAGTTAAAATCATTCAAGGTGGGATGCAAAGGCTTAGCCCCTTATACATTCTTATGGGAGGTTATGACTTCTGTGCAATGGCAGCCCATATATAAATATTACAGATTTATATTTTCCAAGCTGATGGCCTTACTATAAAATTGCATTTACAGTTATAATTTATTTTTAAATAGTTCTTGAGTTAGTAAAGTACCCTGTGGACTCAAGGATTTCGATGAAGCTCCTAACCAATCAGAACTCACTCACTGTTAGAGAGGAAAATGAAAGAAAGGAATCTTATGCCCCTCTGGAAAATGATCAAAGGTACTAGAACTGAGACAAAGGAACTTTCCATTAAAGGATGGCTAGTTCTACACAACACAAGTTGAAGAGGGACTATTTCTATCTAAATACGTGTAGCTAAATGAGATTACAAAATTTTACAGGTACCTGAAATGTTCAGTTTAGTTTCCTATATTGATCAAATAAACAAAACATTTGTTTTCCACTTCACCTGTAGACAAGTATAAACATATTTATAAAAATCAACTGAAGGCAGAAGAGGGAGTTAGGCAGAGGAGGCATGGCTCATAGACTTCCTAATACCAGCACAAACACTTTAAAGAGTGTGAACAGATTGCATGTTGTTAGGTGTATAATATTTTAAGTTATGTGTATTAGTGATCCCTAGTACTCTACTTAAAGCTACTGAATTATAAATTTCATTTGAAAAAAATTGAACCCATTTTTGAGTGTTCTGTCTACTCCGTTAAGGACCTGGTAAAGTCTCAAAATAGTCTTTTCATTTACTTGGCCTTGAAAAATGTTTTCCTGAATGGTGTCTGTAGGAGACAAACTTTTTCAAATATAGTATTTCTTTGTTTCAAAGATGTTTAAAAGGAACATGTAAGCATGTTAAGTAAAATGTTGGATTAGAAATTCATACAACATTGTAAATCAACTATACTTCAATAAAATTAAAAAAAATTAATATATATATAATTGGGAACCATATGGATCAGCAAACAATGGGTTTTAATACAGAAAATATTTTTTAAGAAGCACTTACACATTATTTTCTCTTGGTTATAAAAATATGTACTAAGTTTAGAATATTTAGAAAATCTAGGAAAAAGCTAGAAAGCAAAAGATAAAAATCACTTGAAATCTTCCAACTGAATAAACCACTTTTTACCCTCTTGGTTCATATTCTTTTAATCACCTTTCAAGTCCTTTAAATAGAGTAACAGTGACCATTAAGAGTTTCACTTTTCTCTAAAATATTACTTTTTCATTTAGATAATTATATTTTATATTATTAACATAGCTACAAATTCTAGCTAAATACAAAAGGTGAGTTAGAAATTTTGACCAAAATGTCACTTTTGGGCTTCAGTTTTCTGATCTCATCATTTACTATGATCTTTCTGATCTAAAATAATTGAATCACTATCTTCATTGTCAACTTCACATTGTATATTTGAAATTTATCTTGAACACAATCTTAAATGATCCCACTTCACTACCACCCATAGGTAATTGAGAGAGGAAATATACTATTTGAGTAAAGGATAAATACTCAATGATTGGTGCTGACAAAAAGATAGATGTTCCTTTTGTACAGTGTCTAACAAAGAATCCTGCATCTTTACCTTTCTGAGAATGCAGAGAGAATTAGAATGTTCTCTGTTTTAATACATATTTAGAGCCATTGTTTAGTTTCATTTCTTCTCCTCAAAATATTTGTCAACTAATATAAATATTCATATGAGTTTACCTACTTTTTTTTAATCACAACCTCACTATTTGCTTTTTAATCACCCACCCCTCCACCACAGACTGCTGCAAAATGTCTACATCCCATTTATTTTACACCTCTTCTTGCTAAATTATCACTAGGTTTGAGCTTTAAGAATACATTCACAGATCACTCAAGTTGGGGCATAAACATGTTTAATTCATTTGTCATTAGGCCTCGTGACACCTTGTTCCTTTAACTTTGCAGCCCTGGCAGCAGGCTAGCAAAAGTCCCTCTTTTCTACGTGGGTTAGTTAAGATGTATCTGGCTGTTTTGCACTATCTTTAGTATGCAGGGAGCACAGAGATGGAGATAAAAGGCGAAACGTCTATCTCTGAGTCCTCTGCAATACCGAATAAGTTATCAACCCACTAACATGCTTGTCTGAATAGACTCCTTTGGCAACAGTGAGATGTTATCTTCCATGACATGTGAATTCCTCCCTCATGTCAATCCATGAAAATACTAAAGGATGAATGCTCTAGTAAAATGAATGTGGCAACACCATTGGGACTGTGAGAGCATCATATTTTCCCCCAGCTCCTTTTAAAAAAATTCTCCAGCTGAATCCTCGATATACATATAAATTAGTCAGTCTGAAGAACCTCGACAATCCATCTCTTTAATCTCTTGGAGTAGGCATGGGAAATATACTCTGTTTAATGCTCAGGGGCCTTGTCTTTTTTCCCTTTCAGTTTTGCCATCCTCCTTTACACTCAGCCCACACAGATGGAACTAAGAAACATGGGGGCTGGAAGCGGGGCAGCTATGCTGGTCTAATAAGCATGCACTTGACTGCAGCTTGACCCAACTGGACTGACCCACAGCCAAAGTGGACAGGCTGTCCACCTGATTAATTCACCATTACAATCATAAAAATGCTAGCATGGATGGAGTAAAAGCCTCAGACTCCCACATGCTGTATAAGCACATTACTTCCATATGCCATTGGTTTCTCTCAATAACCCGGCAAAACTGCATTTTAGTTCCATTTTACACATGAGGTAATTGAGGCAAAGACAGCCTATATAACTAGGGGATGGTGAGTTGGTATTCAAACCAAATATTGGGGCTCCAGAGACAATATTTCTAATCCTCTGCTCTACTGTTTATCTCCCTCCTTCCTTTTTAAGCATATACATACTTTCTTCCTCATTATCCAGGTTTTGTTGTCTTTATACTTGAGTGCACAAAACTGTGTATCAGGACTCAAAGAACAGATGATCCTGAGTGAACTAGTCAACCTCGTATTTTATTTAGTGAGGTGAAAATCAAGTCACTCACTCACTCTCACAACAGTGAGAGGCCTGCATACTGCAAAAAAGAAAAAAAAAAAAAAACTTAAAAAATAAAATACAGATAGGTGACAATCAATACTTATATCCAAATGAATAATTCAATTTTTCTACCTACTTAGGGAAGGGATATAGAGAAAGCAGGATGCATGCAAAAATAATAGTAATAACTAATGAGAATCTGTAGTAGCATTTAACTAACTATAATATTATTCAGGAAGCAATTATTAAAATTTGTATCCAATATAAGGAGCTCTGCTAGGGATATAATGCACATAATTTTTTTTAAAAATTGAATGCTATCACTTAAAGGGTTTGCATTCTCAGTAGAAAAGAAAGAAAAGCTATAAGAAATGTCTAGGGGAAGAGGGAAGACAGCAGAAGCAAGAAGAACTACAATCCTGCAGGCTGGGGAATGAAAACCACATTCACAGAAAGATAGACAAAATGAAAAGGGAGAGGACCATGTACCAGATGAAGAAACAAGATAAAACCCCAGAAAAACAACTAAATGAAGTGGAGATAGGCAACCTTCCAGAAAAAGAATTCAGAATAATGATAGTGAAGATGATCCAAGACTTTGGAAAAAGAATGGAGGAAAAGATTGAGAAGACACAAGAAATGTTTAACAAAGACCTAGAAGACCTAAAGAACAAACACCCAGAAGAATTAAAGAAAAAACAGAGATGAACAATACCATAACTGAAATGAAAATTACACTAGAAGGAATCAATAGCAGAAGACTGAGTCAGAAGAATGGATAAGTGACAAGGAAGACAGAATGGTGGAATTTACTGCCATGGAAAAGAATAAAGAAAAAAGAATGAAAAGAAATGAAGACAGCCTAAGAGAATTCTGGGACAACATTAAACGCACCAACATTCACATTATAGGGGTCTCAGAAGGAGAAGAGACAGAGAAAGGACCCGAGAAAATGTTTGAAGAAATTATAGTCGAAAACTTCCCTAACATGGGAAAGGAAATAGCCACCTAAGTCCAGGAAGTGTTGAGAGTCCCAGGCAGGATAAGCATGAGGAGAAACACAGAGACACACAGTAATCAAATTGACAAAAAATAAAGATAAAGAAAAATTATTTAAAGCAACAAGGGAAAAGCAACAAATAATATACAAGGGAGCTCCCATAAGGTTAACAGCTGAATTCTCAGCAGAAACTCTACAATCCAGAAGGGAGTGTCAAGAAATATTTAAACAGATGAAAGGGAAGAACCTACAACCAAGATTCCTCTACCCAGCAAGGATCTCATTCAGATTTGACGGAGAAATCAAAAGCTTTACAAACAAGCAAAAACTAAGAGAATTCAGCACCACCAAACCAGCCCTACAACAAAAGCTAAAGGAACTTCTCTAAGTGGGAAAAACAAGAAAAGAAAATGACCTACAAAAACAAACCCCAAAAAATAAAGAAAATGGTAATAGGAACATACATATCGATAATTACCTTAAATATGAATGGATTACATGCTCCAACCAAAAGACACATGCTCGCTTAATGGATACAAAAACAAGACCCATCTATATGGTGCCTACAAGAGACCTAGGGACACATACAGACTGAAAGTGAGGGGATGAAAAAAGATATTCCATGCAAATGGAAATCAAAAGAAAGCTGGAGTAGCAATCCTCATATCAGATAAAAATAGACTTTAAAATAAAGAATGTTACAAGAGACAAGGAAAGACACTACATAATGATCAAGGGATCAATCCAAGAAGAAGATATAAAAATTATAAATATATATACACCCAATATAGGAGCACCACAACACATAAGGAAACTGATAACAGCTATAAAAGAGGAAATTGACAGTAACACAATAATAGTGGGGATTTAACACCTCACTTACACCAGTGAACAGATCATCCAGAAAGAAAATTAATAAGGAAACACAAGCTTTAAATGACGCATTAGACCAGATAGATTAATATTTATAAGACATCCCATCTAAAAACAGCAGATTACAATTTCTTCTCAAGTGCACATGGAATATTCTCCAGGATAGATCACATCTTGGGTCACAAATCAAGCCTCAGTAAATTTAAGAAACCTGAAATCATATCAAGGATATTTTCTGACCACAATGCTCTAAAATTAGAAATAAATTACATGGGAAAAAACGTAAAAAACACAAACAGATGGAGACTAAACAATACATTGCTAAATAACAAAGAGATCACTGAAGAAATCAAAGAGGAAATCAAAAAATACCTAGAAAAAAAAATACCTAGAGACAAATGACAATGAAAACATGACAATCTAAAACCTATGGGATGCAGCAAAAGCAGTTCTAAGAGGTAAGTTTAGAGCAATAAATTCCTACCTCAAGAAACAAGAAAAATCTCACATAAATGATCTAACCTTACACCTAAATGAACTAGAGAAAGAAGAACAAACAAAACCCAAAGTTAGTAGAAGGAAAGAAATCATAAAGATCAGAGCAGGAATAAATGAAATAGAAACAAAGAAAACAATAGCAAAGATCAATAAAACTAAAAGCAGGTTCTTTGAGAAGTTAAATAAAATTGATAAACCTTTAGCCAGACTCATCAAGAACAAGAAGTAGAGGACTCAAATAAATAAAATTAGAAATGAAAAAGCAGAAGTTACAATGGATACCACAGAAATACAAAGCATCATAAGAGACTACTACAAGCAACTCTATGCCAATAAAATGGACAACCTGGAAGAAATGGACAAATTCTTAGAAAGGTATAATCTTCCAAGACTGAACCAGGAAGAAAGAGAAAATATGAACAGACAAATCACAAGTAATGAAATTGAAACTGTAAATAAAAATGTTCCAACAAACAAAAGTCTAGGACCAGATGGCTTCACAGGTGAATTTTACCAAACATTTAGAGAAGAACTAACACCCATCCTTCTCAAATTCTTCCAAAAACTTGTAGAGGAAGGAATACTCCCAAACTCATTGTACAAGGCCACCATCACCCTGATACCAAAACCAGAAAAAGATACCATAAAAAAAGAAAATTACAGACAAATATCACTGATTAATATAGAGGCAAAAATCCTCAACAAAATACTAGCAAACAGAATCCAGCAGCCCATTAAAAGGATCATACACCATGATCAAGTGGGATTTATTCCAGGGATGCAAGGATTTTTCAATATACACAATTCAATGTGATAAACCATATTAACAAATTGAAGAATAAAAACCATACAATCATCTCAACAGATGCAGAAATAGCTTTTGACAAAATTCAACACCCATTTATGATAAAACTCTCCAGAAAGTGGGCATAGACAGAACCTACCTCAACATAATAAAGGCCATGTATGACAAATCCACAGCAAACATCATTCTCAATGGTGAAAAACTGAAACCATTTCCTCTAAGATCAAGAACAAGACAAGGGATGGCAGAAGAGTAAGACGCGGAGATCACCTTCCTCCCCACAGATACACCAGAAATACATCTACACATGGAACAACTCCTACAGAACACCTACTGAACGCTGGCAGAAGACCTCAGACTCCCCAAAAGGCAAGAAACCCCCCACATACCTGGGTAGGGCAAAAGAAAAAAGAATAAACAGAGACAAAAGGATAGGGACGGGACCTGCACCAGTGTGAGGGAGCTGTGAAGGAGGAAAGGTTTCCACACACTAGGAAGCCCCTTCGTAGGCAGAGACTGCAGGTGGCGGAGGGGGAAAGCTTCGGAGCCATGGAGGAGAGCACAGCAACTGGGGTGCAGGGGTCAAAGCAGAGAGTTTCCCGCACAGAGTATCAGTGCCGACCAGCACTCACCAGCCCGAGAGGCTTGTCTGCTCACCTGCCAGGGTGGGCGGGGCTGGGAGCTGAGGCTCGGGCTTTGGTCGGAGTGCAGGGAGAGGACGGGTTGGCAGCGTGAACACAGCCTTCAGGGGGTTAGTGCGCCATGGCTGGCCGGGAGGGAGTCTGGAGAAATGTCTGGACCTGCCGAAGAGGCAAGAGACCTTTTCTTCCCTCTTTGTTTCCTGGTGCGCGAGGAGAGGGGATTAAGAACGCTGCTTAAAGGAGTTCCAGAGACGGGCGCGATCCACCGCTAAAAGTGCGAACCCCAGAGACAGGAATGAGATGCTAAGGCTGCTGCTGCCACCACCAAGAAGCCTGTGTACGAGCACAGATCACTATCCACATCCCCCTTCCAGTGAGCCTGTGCAGTCCGCCACTGCCAGGGTCCCGGGATCCAGGGACAACTCACCCAGGAGAATGCATGGAGCTCCTCAGGCTGGTGCAACGTCACGCCAGCCTCTGCTGCAGCAGGCTCGTCCCGCATTCCTTGCCCCACCCTCCCCCCAGCCAGAGTGAGCCACAGCCCCTGAATCAGCAGCAACTTTAACCCCCTCCTGTCTGACTGAAGAACAGATGCCCTCCGACGACCTACAAGCAGAGGCGGGGCCAAATCCAAAGCTGAGCCCCTGGGAGCTGTAAGAACAAAGAAGAGAAAGAGAAATCTCTCCCAGCCGCCTCAGAAGCGTGAATTAAAGCTCCACAATCAACTTGATGTACCCTGCATCTGTGGAATATATGAATAGACAACTAATCATTCCAAATTGAGGAGGTGGACTTTGAGAGCAAGATTTATGATTTTTTCCCCTTTTCTGCTTTTTGTGAGTGAGTATGTGTATGCTTCTGTGTGAGATTTTGTCTGTATAGCTTTGCTTCCACCATTTGTCCGAGGGTGCTATCCGTCCGTTTTTTTGTTTGTTTTTAAATTTGTATAAATAATTACTTTTAATTTTGTTTGTTTTTAATTTTTAATTAAAAATTTGTTCGTTTTTAATGTTTCTATTTTTTTAAACAAAAAAATTAAAATTATTTAAAATTTGTTTCTTAATAATTATTTTTATTTTAATAACTTTATTTTATTTTACTTTATCTTCATTCTTTCTTTCTTTCCTTCCCTCCTTTAGACAACAAATCATCCCAAATTGAGGAGGTGGACTTTGAGAGCAAGATTTATGATTTTTTTCCCCTTTTCCTCTTTTTGTGAGTGTGTATGTGTATGCTTCTGTGTGAGAGTTTGTCTGTATAGCTTTGCTTCCACCATTCATCCTAGGGTTCTATCCGCCCTTTTGGTTTTTGTTTTTCCCTTGATAATTACTTTTTATTTTAATAACTTTATTATATTTTAGCTTACTTTATTTAATTTTACTTTATCTTCTTTCTTTCTTTTTTTCTTCCTTCCCTCCTTCCTTCCTTCCTCCCTGCCTCCCTCCCTCCCTCCTTTCTTGCTTCCTTTCTTCCTTTCCTTCTTTCTTTCTACTTCTACTAATTCTTTCTTTCTACTTTTTCTCCCTTTTATTCTGAGCCATGTGGATGATAGGCTCGTGGTGCTGCAGCCAGGAGTCAGTGCTGTGCCTCTGATGTGGGAGAGCTAACTTCAGGACACTGGTCCACAAGAGACGTCCCAGCTCCACATAATATCAAATGGCAAAAATCTCCCAGAGATCTCCATTTTAACACCAGCACCCAGCTTCACTCAACGACCAACAAGCTACAGTGCTGGACACTCTATGCCAAACAACTAGCAAGACAGGAAAACAACCCCACCCATTAGCAGACAGGCTGCCTAAAATCATAATAAGTCCACAGACACCCCAAAACACACCACCAGACGTGGACCTGCCCACCAGAAACACAAGATCCAGCCTCATCCGCCAAAACACAGGCACTAGTCCCCTCCACCAGGAAACCTAAACAACCCCTTAAACCAACCTTAGCCACTGGGGACAGACACCAAAAACAACGGGAACTATGAACTTACAGCCTTCAAAAGGGAGACCCCAAACACAGTAAGATAAGCAACATGAGAAGACAGAAAAACACAGAGCAGATGAAGGAGCAAGATAAAAACCCACCAGACCTAACAAATGAAGAGGAAATAGGCAGTCTACTGGAAAAAGAACTCAGAATAATGATAGTAAACATGATCCAAAATCTTGGAAATAGAATAGACAAAATGCAAGTAACATTTAACAAGGACCTAGAAGAACTAAAGATGAAACAAACAACGATAAACAACACAATAAATGAAATGAAAAATACTCTAGATGGGATAAATAGCAGAATAACTTGGGCAGAAGAACAGATAAGTGAATTGGAAGATAAAATAGTGGAAATAACTACTGTAGAGCAGAATAAAGAAAAAAGAATGAAAAGAACTGAGGACAGTCTCAGAGAGGGGTTCCAGAAGAAGAAGAGAGAAAGAAAGGGACTGAGAAAATACTTGAAGAGATTATAGTTGAAAACTTCCCTAATATGGGAAAGGAAATAGCTAATCAATTCTAGGAAGCACAGAGAGTCCCATACAGGAAAAATCCAAGGAGAAATATGCCAAGACACATATTAATCAAACTGTCAAAAATTAAATACAAAGAAAACATATCAAAAGCAGCAAGGGAAAAACAACAAATAACACACAAGGGAATCCCCACAAGGTTAACAGCTGACCTTTCAGCAGAAACTCTGCAAGCCAGAAGGGACTGGCAGGACATATTTAAAGTGATGAAGGAGAGAAACCTGAACCAAGATTACTCTACCCAGCAAGGATCTCATTTAGATTTGATAGAGAAATTAAAATCTTTACAGACAAGCAAAAGCTGAGAGAGTTCAGCACCACCAAACCAGCTCTACAACAACTGCTAAAGGAACTTCTCTAGGCAAGAAACACAACAGAAGGAGAAGATCTATAATAACGAACCCAAAACAATGAAGAAAATGGGAATAGGAACATACATATCGATAATTACCTTAAATGTAAATGGACTAAATGCTCCCACTAAAAGACACAGATTGGCTGAATGGATACAAAAAGAAGACCCATATATTTGCTGTCTACAAGAGACCCACTTCAGACCTAGAGACACATACAGACTGAAAGTAAGGGGATGGAAAAAGATATTTCATGCAAATGAAAACCAAAAGAAAGCTGGAGTAGCAATTCTCATATCAGACAAAATAGACTTTAAAATAAAGACTATTAGAAGAGACAAAATAGAACACTACATAATGATCAAGGGATCGATCCAAGAAGAAGACATAACAATTGTAAATATTTATGCACCCAACATAGGAGCACCTCAGTACATAAGGCAAATACTAACAGCCATAAAAGGGGAAATCAACAGTAACACATACATAGTAGGGGACTTTAACACCCTACTTTCACCAATGGACAGATCATCCAAAATGAAAATAAATAAGGAAACACAAGCTTTAAATGATACATTAAACAAGATAGACTTAATTGATATTTATAGGACATTCCATCCAAAAACAACAGAATACACATTTTTCTCAAGTGCTCATGGAACATTCTGCAGGATAGATCATATCTTGGGTCACAAATCAAGCCTTGGTAAAGTTAAGAAAATTGAAATTGTATCAAGTATCTTTTCCAACCATAGCGCTATGAGACTAGATATCAATTACAGGAAGAGATCTGTAAAAAATTGAAACACATGGAGGCTAAACAATACACTACTTAATAACGAAGTGATCTCTGAAGAAATCAAAGAGGAAATCAAAAAATACCTAGAACAAATGACAATGGAGACATGATGACCCAAAATCACTGGGATGCAGCAAAAGCAGTTCTAAGAGGGAAGTTTATAGCAATACAATCCTACCTTAAGAAACAGGAAACATCTCTAATAAACAACCTAACTTTGCGTCTAAAGTAATTAGAGAAAGAAGAAAAAAAAAAAAAAAACCCAAAGTTAGCAGAAGGAAAGAAATCATAAAAATCAGATCAGAAATAAATGAAAAATAAATGAAGGAAATGATAGCAAAGATCAATAAAACTAAAAGCTGGTTCTTTGAGAAGATAAACAAAATTGATAAACCGCTAGCCAGACTCATCAAGAAAAAAAGGGAGAAGACTCAAATCAATAGAATTAGAAATGAAAAAGGAGAAGTAACAACTGACACTGCAGAAATACAAAAGATCATGAGAGATTACTACAAGCAACTCTATGCCAATAAAATGAACAACCTGGAAGAAATGGACAAATTCTTAGAAATGCACAACCTGCCAAGACTGAATCAGGAAGAAATAAAAAATATGAACAGACCAATCACAAGCACTGAAATTGAAACTGTGATTAAAATTCTTCCAACAAACAAAAGCCCAGGACCAGATGGCTTCACAGGCGAATTCTATCAAACATTTAGAGAAGAGCTAACACCTATTCTTCTCAAACTCTTCCAAAATATAGCAGTGGGAGGAATACCCCCAAACTCATTCTACGAGGCCACCATCACCCTCATACCAAAACGAGACAAGAATGTCACAAAGAAAGAAAACTACAGTACAATATCGCTGATGAACATAGATGCAAAAATCCTCAACAAAATACTAGCAAACAGAATCCAACAGCACATTAAAAGGATCATACACCATGATCAAGTGGGGCTTATTCCAGGAATGGAATGCAAGGATTCTTCAATATACGTAAATCAATCAAAGTGATATAGCATATTAACAAATTGAAGTAGAAAAACCATATGATCATCTCCATAGATGCAGAGAAAGCTTTTGACAAAATTCAACACCCATTTATGATAAAAACCCTGAAGAAAGTAGCCATAGAGGGAACTTTCCTCAACATAATAAAGGCCATATTTGACAAACCAACAGCCAACATCATCCTCAATGGTGAAAAACTGAAAGTATTTCCACGAAGATCAGGAACAAGACAAGGTTGCCCACTCTCACCACTCTTATTCAACATAGTTTTGGAAGTTTTAGCCACAGCAATAAGAGAAGAAAAGGAAATAAAAGGAAGCCAAATTGGAAAAGAAGTAAAGTTGTCACTGTTTGCAGATGACGTGATACTATACATAGAGAAACCTAAAGATGCTACCAGAAAACTACGAGAGCTAATCAATGAATTTGGTAAAGTAGCAGGATACAAAATTAATGCACAGAAATCTCTGGCATTCCTATACACTAATGCTGAAAAATCTGAAAGTGAAATCAAGAAAACACTCCCATTTAACCATTGCAACAAAAAGAATAACATATCTAGGAATAAACCTACCTAAGGAGACAAAAGACCTGTATGCAGAAAATTATAAGACACTGATGAAAGAAATTAAAGATGATACAAATAGATGGAGAGATATACCATGTTCTTAGATTGGAAGAATCAACATTGTGAAAATGACTCAACTACCCAAAGCAATCTACAGATTCAATGCAATCCCTATCAAACTACCACTGGCATTTTTCACAGAAGTAGAACAAAAAATTTTACAATTTGTATGGAAAAACAAAAGACCCTGAATAGCCAAAGCAATCTTAAGAATGAAAAACGGAGCTGGAGGAATCAGGCTCCCTGATTTCAGACTATACTATAAAGCTACAGTAATCAAGACAGTATAGCCCTGGCACAAAAACAGAAAGATAGATCAATGGAACAGGATAGAAAGCCCAGAGATAAACCTACGCACATATGGTCACCTTACCTTTGATAAAGGAGGCAGGAATGTACAGAAGAGAAAGGAGAGCCTCTTCAATAAATGGTGCTGGGAAAGCTGGACAGGTACATGTAAAAGTATGAGATTAGATCATTCCTTAACAGCATACACAAAAATAAGCTCAAAATGGATTAAAGACCTAAATGTAAGACCAGAAACTATCAAACTCTTAGAGGAAAATATAGGCAGAGCACTCTATGACATAAATCACAGCAAGATCCTTTTTGACGTAACTCCTAGAGAAATGGAAATAAAAACAAAAATAAACAAATGGGACCTAATGAAACTTAAAAGCTTTTGCACAGTGAAGGAAACCATAACCAAGACCAAAAGACAACCCTCAGAATGGGAGAAAATATTTGCAAATGAAGCAACTGACAAAGGATTAATCTCCAAAATTTACAAACAGCTCCTGCAGCTTAATAACAGAAAAACAAACAACCCAATCCAAAAATGGGCAGAAGACCTAAATAGACATTTCTCTAAAGAAGATATACAGACTACCAACAAATACATGAAAGAATGCTCAACATCACTAATCATTAGAGAAATGCAAATCAAAACTACAATGAGATATCATCTCACACCAGTCAGAATGGCCATCATCAAAAAATCTAGAAACAATAAATGCTGGAGAGGGTGTGGAGAAAAGGGAACCCTTTTGCACTGCTGGTGGGAATGTAAATTGATACGTCCACTACGGAGAACAGTATGGAGGGCCTTAAAAAACTACAAATAGAACTACCATATGACTCAGCAATTCCACTACTGGACATATACCCTGAGAAAACCACAATTCAAAAAGAGTCTTGTACCAAAATATTCATTGCAGCTCTATTTACAATAGCCCAGAGATGGAAACAACCTAAGTGTCCATCATCGGATGAATGGATAATGAAGATGTGGCACATATATACAATGGAATATTAGCCATAAAAAGAAACGAAATTGAGCTATTTGTAATGAGGTGGATAGACCTAGAGTCTGTCATACAGAGTGAAGTAAGTCAGAAAGAGAGTGACAAATACTGTATGCTAACACATATATATGGAATTTAAGAAAAAAAAAAAATGTCATGAAGAACCTAGGGGTAAGATAGGAATAAAGACACAGACCTACTAGAGAATGGACGTGAGGATATGGGGAGGGGGTAGGGTAAGCTGTGACAAAGTGAGAGAGAGTCATGGACATATATACAGTACCAAGCATAAGGTACATAGCTAGTGGGAAGCAGCCACATAGCACAGGGAGATAAGCTTAGTGCTTTGTGACCGCCTGGAGGGGTGTGATAGGGAGGGTGGGAGGGAGGGAGATGCAAGAGGGAAGAGATATGGGAACATATGTATATATATAACTGATTAATTTTGTTATAAAGCAGAAACGAACACACCATTGTAAAGCAATTATACTCCAATGAAGATGTTAAAAAAAAAAAAGAACAAGACAAGGATGTCTACACTCACCACTGTTATTCAGCATGGTTCCTGAAATGCTAGCCAGAGCAATCAGAGAAGAAAAAGAAATAAAAGGAATAAAAATTGGCAAAGAAGAAGTAAAACTGTCATTGTTTGCAGATGACATGATACTATACATAGAGAATCCTAAAGATACCACCAGAAAACTACTAGAGCTAATCAATGAATTTGGTAAAGTTGCAGGATACAAAATTAATGCACAGAAATCTCTTGCATTCCTATACACTAACAATGAAAGATCAGAAAGAGAAATTAAGGAAACAATCCCATTCACCATTGTAACAAAAAGAATAAAATACCTAGGAATAAACCTAACTAATGAGTTAAAAGACCTGTCCTCAGAAAACTAAAAGACACTGATGAAAGATATCAAAGATGACACAAACAGATCGAGAGATATACCATGTTCTTGGATTGGAAGAATCAATATTGTGAAAATGACTATACTACCCAAAGCAATCTACAGATTCAATGCAATCCCTATCAAATTACCAATGGCATTTTTTACCGAACTAGAATAAAAAGTCTTAAAATTTGTATGGAGACAAAAAAGAGCCCCAATAGCCAAAGCAGTCTTGAGGGAAAAATATGGAGCTGGAAGAATCAGGCTCCCTGACTTCAGACTATACTACAAAGATACAGTAATCAAGACAATATGGCACTGGCACAAAAACAGAAATATAGATCAATGGAACAGGATAGAAAGCACAGAGATAAACCCACACACCTATGGTCAGCCAAACTATGACAAAGAAGGCAAGGAGGTACAATGGAAAAAAGATAGTCTCTTCAATAAGTGGCGCTGGGAAAACTGGACAGCTACATGCAAAAGAATGAAATTAGAACACTCCCTAACACTATACAGAAATATAAATTCAAAATGGATTAAAGACCTAAATAGAAGAGCAGACACTATAAAACTCTCAGAGGAAAACATAGGAAGAACACTCTTTGACATAAATCACAGGAGGATCCTTTTTGACTCACCTCCTAGAGTAATGGAAATAAAAACAAAAATAAACAAACAAGACCTAATGAAACTTAAAAGCTTTTGCACAGCAAAGGAAACTATAAACAAGACAAAAAGACAACCCTCAGAATGGGAGAAAATATTTGCAAACAAATCAATGGACAAAGGATTAATCTCCAAAATATATAAACAGCTCATGCAACTCAATATTAAAAAAAAAAAAAATTAAAAAATGGGAAGAAGACCTAAATAGACATTTCTCCAAAGAAGACATGCAGATGGCCAAGAGGCACACGGAAAACTGCTCATAATCACTAATTATTAAAGAAATGTACATCAAAACTACAATGTGTTATCACCTCACACCAGTTAGAATGGGCATCATTAGAAAATCTACAAACAAAAATGCTGGAGAGGGTGTGGAGAAAACGGAACCCTCTTGCACCGTTGGTGGGAATGTAAATTGATACAGCCACTTTGGGAGAACAGCATGGAGATTCCTTAAAAAACTAAAAATAGAATTACCATATGACCCAGTAATCCCACTATTGGTTATATACCCAGAGAAAACCATAATTCAAAAAGACACATGTGCCCCAATGTTCATTGCAGCACTATTTACAATAGCCAGGTCATGGAAGCAACCTAAATGCCCATTGGCAGATGAATGGATAAAGAAGATATGGTACATATATACAATGGAATATTACTCAGCCATAAAAAGAACGAAATTGGGTCATTTGTAGAGATGTGGATGGATCTAGAGACTGTCATACAGGGTGAAGTAAGTCAGAAAGAAATAAACAAATATCGTATATTAACACATATATGTGGAATCTAGAAAAATGGTACAGATGAACCAGTTTGCAATACAGAAATAGAGACACAGATGTAGAGAACAAACGTGTGGACACCAAGGGGGGAAAGCGGTGGGGAGGGGATGAATTGGGAGATTGGCATTGACATATATACACAAATATATATGAAACAGATAACTAATAAGAACTTGCTGTATAAAAAAATGAAATTAAATTTAAAAATGAAAAGAAATGGCTAGGGAAAGAAGTGTCAGAAACATGAATGCATCCATTCTGCTGAAAAGTTAAGGAACACACAATAAAGTAGCAACTCAAAGAAGGTGAGTTCCGTTCAGGAAGAATTCTTGGATGAAGAAAGATGAATTGAATTTTGAAAAAAATTATGGGTACAGCTGGAGGAAAAAGAACGATGCCAATGCTCTAATAAGGTCATGTATAAAGGGGGAGAAATCCCAAGCAATGTCAAAGGGCTGGCAATAAGTTTTGGAATGGTGGATTCATAAAATGACACTATCAGTGAATACCACAAAAATAGGATAGTTGATGTTAGAGGATGGGGAGGGGGTATAAATACCAAGAGAGGAAGCTCATTGCAATCAAACAAGTGATAGAAAGAAAATATAGATTCTGGAGCAATCTATATGACACGTTGCAATAGGTTGATGGAAACATGGTGAAAGCTTTGTAAAGAAACTTCATTTCTTGTCAGGAAAGGAGCTGCTATTGAAATCCATATGGCCATGACTCCAGGCCTCAGGTGGAGTTTCAAGGATTTGTCAGGCTCACCTTAACCTGTAACATGACTGAGCAAAGTCTGCAGGTCTTTCTTCATCCGCTGTGTGATGCTTAATACATGTAGAAATGGCACTAACACTTAGAGAAGATAAAAACGTTGTATAATTTAGCTGTCAGTTATCACAGTTTGAAAAACTACATTATGATTTTGCATATGTAGAAATAAGCCTCTGAGAAGTTAACTGAAGTGAATCAGATCCTCAAGACAGGCAAACAGTGCAAATTGGACTAGAATGTAGGCATGTCTGAATGCATACCAAACCCTCATGATGGTTATATTCCAAGTGAGAAGATCAGATTCCTAATCCTATCTCTCTTTTCCTTCCCCATATAAATATTTCCTTAATGCTTTTTCATTTAAAAAGTATGTGCCAACACTCATAAATTGTTAGATTACAAAGTTAATTCCCATCCTCCTAATTTCCCTGTGCCCTCTTTCCCCTTCTCTATTTGCATTGACATGAGAACTTCTATTTCCACTAAATGAGTCATTTGGGACAAGAAAATTAATTTATTTGAGCAGATGTATATAAATGTTGCTCAGAATAGAATCACAAAAATGCCCAGTATTTACATAAGGTCCCTATAATTGATGAACTTTTTATAGTTTTGTGTGAAGAATCCAAGGAGCTGACTAAGAAGCTACATGGGAAATATCAACATCATTAGAAATACAAGCTCATCTCTTGAATTCCAATTCTGTGGTGACACACAGAGAACCTAGAGGAGGAAAACAGCCACAGAATTCCTCCACCCAACAATGCAGTCTTCATCCTGATTGCGCTGAAAGTCAGCTGATACCATAGTTTGAAAGTGTCAAAATGATGGGATTCAGTATTGTTAATTACAAATGTTTAACTTAATGTTTTTTTTTGGGGGGGGGGTTGTGTTTTTGTTTTTTGCCCACACTAGGAAATATCTAAGTTTTAAAACAAAACCAAGAACTTATCCTGAGTTTTTCTTCAATGGTACCATTTAATTTATATTAGAACTAATCATCTCCAGTGTGTGATATTTTCAGACTTCTACTCTGGATCTTTTGAACAAAACGGAGAACACTCTGTTTCAAAAAGCTCACGGCGGGTCTCTGGGAAGATGGCGGAAGAGTAAGACGCGGAGATCGCCTTCCTCCCCACGGATACACCAGAAATACATCCACACGTGGAACAACTCCTACAAAACTCCTACTGAAGGCTGGCAGAAGACCTCAGACCTCCCAAAAGGCAAGAAACTCCCCACGTACCTGGGTAGGGCAAAAGAAAAAACAGAGACAAAAGAATAAGGACGGCACCTGCACCAGTGGGAGGGAGCTGTGAAGGAGGAAAAGTTTCCACACACTAGGAAGCCCCTCCGCGGGCGGAGACTGCGGGAGGCGGAGGGGGGAGTTTCGGGACCACGGAGTAGTGCACAGCGACGGGTGCGGAGGGCAAAGCGGGGAGATTCCTGCACAGACGATCGGTGCCGACCAGCACTCACCAACCCGAGAGGCTTGTCTGCTCACCCGCCGGGGCGGGCGGGGCTGCGAGCTGAGGCTCGGGCTTTGGTTTTGGACGGAGCTCAGGGAGAGGACTGGGGTTGGCGGCTTGAACATAGCCTGAAGGGGTTAGTGCACCACGACTAGCCGGGAGGGAGTTCGGGGAAAAGCCTGCACCTGCCGAAGAGGCAAGAGACTTTTTCTTCCCTCTTTGTTTCCTGGTGCGCGAGGAGAGGGGTTTAAGAGCGCTTCTTAAAGGATCTCCAGAGACGGGCGCGAGCCGCGGCTAAAAGTGCGAACCCCAGAGACGGGCGCGAGTCGCGGCTAAAAGCGGGAACCCCAGAGACGGGCGCGAGCCGCGGCTGAAAGTGCAAACCCCAGAGACGGGCGCGAGCCGCGGCTGAAACCACGGACCCCAGAGACGGGCGGGAGACGCTAAGGCTGCTGCTGCCGCCACCAAGGGGCCTGTGTGCGAGCACAGGTCACTCTCCACACCCCTCTTCCGTGGAGCCTGTGCAGCCCGCCACTGCCAGTTTCCCGGGATCCAGAGACAACTTCCGTGGGACAACGCACGGCGGTCCTCAGGCTGGTGCAACGTCACGCCGGCCTCTGCCGCAACGTCACGCTGCCTCTGCAGTCGCAGGCCCGCCCCGCACGCAGTGCCCCTCCTTCCCCCATCCCCCAACCCCCGGCCTGAGTGAGCCGGAGGCCCTGAATCAGCGGCTCCTTTAACCCCGTCCTGTCTGAGCGAAAAAACAGACGCCCTCCAGCGACCTACACGCAGAGGCAGGGCCAAATCCAAAGCTGAGCTCCTGTGAGCTGTGAGAACAAAGAAGAGAAAGGGAAATCTCTCCCAGCAGCCACAGAAGCAGCGGATTAAAGCTCCACAATCAACTTGATATACCCTGCATCTGTGGAATACCTGAATAGACAAGGAATGATCCCAAATTGAAGAGGTGGACTTTAGGAGCGAGATCTATGATTTTTTTTCCCTTTTCCTCTTTTTGTGAATGTGTACGTGTATGCTTCTGTGTGAGATCTTGTCTGTATACTCTTGCTTCCACCATTTGTCCTAGGGCTCTATCCGTCCATGATTTTTTTTAAAAAAAATTCTTTTTCTTAATAATTAAGTTTAATTGTAATAACTTTATTATACTTTACCTTCGTTCTTTCTTTCTTTCCTTCCTGCCTTCCCTCCTTTAGACAACGAATCACCCCAAATTGAGGAGGTGGTCTCTGAGAGCAAGATTTATGATTTTTCCCCCTTTACCTCTTTTTGTGAAGGTGTATGTGTATGCTTCTGTGTAAGATTTTCTCTGTATAGCTTTGCTTCCAACATTTGTCCTAAGGTTCTATCCGTCCCTTTTTTTTTTCTTCCTAAATATATTTTAATTCAATAACTATATTATATTTTATTTTTATTGTATCATCTTTCTTTCTGTCTTTTATCCTTCTTACCTTCCTTCCTTCCTTGCTCCCTCCCTCCCTCCCTCCCTCCTTTCTTTCCTTCTTTGCTTCTTTCTTCCTTCCTTCCTTTCCTCCTTTCCTTCTTTCTTTACTCATACTTCTACTAATTCTCTCTACTTTTTCTCCCTTTTATTCTGAGCTGTGTGGATGAAAGGCTCTTGGTGCTCCAGCCTGGAGTCAGGGCTCTGCCTCTGAGGTAGGAGAGCCAACTTCAGGACACTGGTCAACAAGAGACCTCCCAGCTCCACATAATATTAAACGGTGGAAATCTCCCAGAGAACTCCATCTTAACACCAGCACCCAGCTTCACTCAACAACCAGCAAGCCACAGTGCTGGACAACCTATGCCAAACAACTAGCAAAACAGGAACACAGCCCCACCCATTAGCAGAGAGGCTGCCTAAAATCATAATAAGGCCACAGACACCCCAAAACACACCACCAGACGTGAACCTGCCCACTAGAGAGACAAGATCCAGCCTCATCCACCACAACACAGGCACTAGTCCCCTCCACCAGGAAGCCTACACAACCCACGAAACAACCTTAGCCACTGGAGACAGACATCAAAAACAATGGGAACTACGAAAGTGCAGCCTGCAAAAAGGAGACCCCAAACACAGTAAGATAAGCAAAATGAGAAGACAGAAAAACACACAGCAGATGAAGGAGAAAGATAAAAACCCACCAGACCTAACAAATGAAAAGGAAATAGGCAATCTACTTGAAAAAGAATTCAGAATAATGATAGTAAGGATGATCCGAAATCTTGGAAGTAGAATGGACAAAATGCAAGAAACAGTTAACAAGGACCTACAAGAACTAAAGATGAAACAAGCAATGATGAACAGCGCAATAAATGAAATTAAAACCACTCTAGATAGGATCAATAGCAGAATAACTGAGGCAGAAGAACGGATAAGTGACCTGGAAGATAAAGTAGTGGAAATAACTACTGCAGAGCAGAATAAAGAAAAAAGAATGAAAAGAACTGAGAACAGTCTCAGAGACCTCTGGGACAACATGAAACGCACAAACATTCGAATTATAGGGGTTCCAGAAGAAGAAGAAAGAAAGAAAGGGACTGAGAAAATATTTGAAGAGATTATAGTTGAAAACTTCCCTAATATGGGAAAGGAAATAGTTAATCAAGTCCAGAAAGCACAGAGAGTCCCATACAGGATAAATACAAGGAGAAACATGCCAAGACACATATTAATCAAACTGTCAAAAATTAAATACAAAGAAAGCATATTAAAAGCAGCAAGGGAAAAACAACAAATAACACACAAGGGAATCCCCATAAGGTTAACAGCTGATCTCTCAGCAGAAACCCTACAAGCCAGAAGGGAGTGGCAGGACATACTGAAAGTGATGAAGGAGAAAAGCCTGCAACCAAGACTACTCTACCCAGCAAGGATCTCATTCAGATTTGATGGAGAAATTAAAACCTTTACAGACAAGCAAAAGCTGAGAGAGTTCAGCATCACCAAACCAGCTTTACAACAAATGCTAAAGGAACTTCTCTAGACACGAAACACAAGAGAAGGAAACGACCTATAGTAGCGAACCCAAAACAATATAGAAAATGGGAATAGGAACATACATATCGATAATTACCTTAAATGTAAATGGACTAAATACTCCCACCAAAAGACACAGATTGGCTGAATGGATACAAAAACAAGACCCTTTTATATGCTGTCTACAAGAGACCCACTTCAGACCTAGAGACACATACAGACTGAAAGTAAGGGGATGGAAAAAGATATTCCATGCAAATGGAAACCAAAAGAAAGCTGGAGTAGCAATTCTCATATCAGACAAAATAGACTTTAAAATAAGGACTATTAAAAGGGACAAAGAAGGACACTACATAATGATCAAGGGATCGATTCAAGGAGAAGATATAACAATTGTAAATATTTATGCACCCAACATAGGAGCACCTCAATACATAAGGCAAATACTAACAACCATAAAAGGGGAGATCAACAGTAACACATTCATAGTAGGGGACTTTAACACCCCACTTTCACCCATGGACAGATCATCCAAAATGAAAATAAATAAGGAAACACAAGCTTTAAATGATACATTAGACAAGATGGACTTAATTGATATTTATAGGACATTCCATCCAAAAACAACAGAATACACATTTTTCTCAAGTGCTCATGGAACATTCTCCAGGATAGATCATATCTTGGGTCACAAATCAAGCCTTGGTAAATTTAAGAAAACTGAAATTGTATCAAATATCTTTTCTGACCACAACGCCATGAGACTAGATATCAATTACAGGACAAGATCTGTAAAAATACAAACACATGGAGGCTAAACAATACACTACCTAATAATGAAGTGATCACTGAAGAAATCAAAGAGGAAATAAAAAAATACCTAGAAACAAATGACAATAGAGACACAACGACCCAAAACCTATGGGATGCAGCAAAAGCAGTTCTAAGGGGGAAGTTTATAGCAATACAAGCCCACCTTAAGAAGCAGGAAACATCTCGAATAAACAACCTAACCTTGCACCTAAAGCAATTAGAGAAAGAAGAACAAAAAAAACCCCAAAGCTAGCAGAAGGAAAGAAATCATAAAAATCAGATCAGAAATAAATGAAAAAGAAATGAAGGAGACGATAGCAAAGATCAATAAAACTAAAAGCTGATTCTTTGAGAAGATAAACAAAATAGATAAACTGCTAGCCAGACTCATCAAGAAAAAAAGGGAGAAGACTCAAATCAATAGAATTAGAAGTGAAAAAGGAGAAGTAACAACTGACACTGCAGAAATAAAAAAAAATCATGAGAGATTACTACAAGCAACTCTATGCCAATAAAATGGACAATCTGGAAGAAATGGACAAATTCTTAGAAATGCACAACCTGCCAAGACTGAATCAGGAAGAAATAGAAAATATGAACAGACCAATCACAAGCACTGAAATTGAAACTGTGATTAAAAACCTTCCAACAAACAAAAGCCCAGGACCAGATGGCTTCACAGGTGAACTCTATCAAACGTTTAGAGAAGAGCTAACACCTATCCTTCTCGAACTCTTCCAAAATATAGCAGAGGGAGGAACACTCCCAAATTCCTTCTACGAGGCCACCATCACCTTGATACCAAAACCAGACAAGGATGTCACAAAGAAAGAAAACTACAGGCCAATATCACTGATGAACATAGATGCAAAAATCCTCAACAAAATACTAGCAAACAGAATCCAACAGCACATTAAAAGGATCATACACCATGATCAAGTGGGGTTTATTCCAGGAATGCAAGGATTCTTCAATATACGCAAATCTATCAATGTGATAAACCATATTAAAAAATTGAAGGAGAAAAACCATATGATCATCTCAATAGATGCAGAGAAAGCTTTCGACAAAATTCAACACCCATTTATGATAAAAACCCTCCAGAAAGTAGGCATAGAGGGAACTTTCCTCAACATAATAAAGGCCATATATGACAAGCCCACAGCAAACATCATCCTCAATGGTGAAAAACTGAAAGCATTTCCACTAAGATCACAAACAAGACAAGGTTGCCCACTCTCACCACTCTTATTCAACATAGTTTTGGAAGTTTTAGCCACAGCAATCAGAGAAGAAAAGGAAATAAAAGGAATCCAAATCGGGAAAGAAGAAGTAAAGCTGTCACTGTTTGCAGATGACATGATACTATACATAGAGAATCCTAAAGATGCTACCAGAAAACTACTAGAGCTAATCAATGAATTCGGTAAAGTAGCAGGATACAAAATTAATGCACAGAAATCTCTGGCATTCCTATATACTAATGATGAAAAATCTGAAAGTGAAATCAAGAAAACACTCCCATTTACCATTGCAACAAAAAGAATAAAATATCTAGGAATAAACCTACCTAAGGAGATGAAAGACCTGTATGCAGAAAATTATAAGACACTGATGAAAGAAATTAAAGATGATACAAATAGATGGAGAGATATACCATGTTCTTGGATGGGAAGAATCAACATTGTGAAAATGACTCTACTACCCAAAGCAATCTACAGATTCAATGCAATCCCTATCAAACTACCACTGGCATTTTTCACAGAACTAGAACAAAAAATTTCGCAATTTGTATGGAAACACAAAAGACCCCGAATAGCCAAAGCAATCTTGAGAACGAAAAAAGGAGCTGGAGGAATCAGGCTCCCTGACTTCAGACTATATTACAAAGCAACAGTAATCAAGACAGTATGGTACTGGCACAAAAACAGAAAGATAGATCAGTGGAACAGGATAGAAAGCCCAGAGATAAACCCACGCACATATGGACACCTTATCTTTGATAAAGGAGGCAGGAATGTACAGTGGAGAAAGGACAGCCTCTTCAATAAATGGTGCTGGGAAAACTGGACAGGTACATGTAAAAGTATGAGATTAGATCACTCCCTAACACCATACACAAAAATAAGCTCAAAATGGATTAAAGACCTAAATGTAAGACCAGAAACTATCAAACTCTTAGAAGAAAACATAGGAAGAACACTCTATGACATAAATCACAGCAAGATCCTTTCTGAACCACCTCCTAGAGTAATGGAAATAAAAACAAAAATAAACAAATGGGACCTAATGAAACTTCAAAGCTTTTGCACAGCAAAGGAAACCATAAACAAGACCAAAAGACAACCCTCAGAATGGGAGAAAACATTTGCAAATGAAGCAACTGAGAAAGGATTAATCTCCAAAATTTACAAGCAGCTCATGCAGCTCAATAAGAAAGAAACAAACAACCCCATCCAAAAATGGGCAGAAGACCTAAATAGACATTTCTCCAAAGAAGATATACAGACTGCCAACAAACACATGAAAGAATGCTCAACATCATTAATCATTAGAGAAATGCAAATCAAAACTACAATGAGATATCATCTCACACCAGTCAGAATGGCCATCATCAAAAGATCTAGAAACAATAAATGCTGGAGAGGGTGTGGAGAAAAGGGGACACTCTTGCACTGCTGGTGGGAATGTGAATTGGTTCAGCCACTATGGAGAACAGTATGGAGGTTCCTTAAAAAACTACAAATAGAATTACCATATGACCCAGCAATCCCACTACTGGGCATATACCCTGAGAAAACCAAAATTCAAAAAGAGTCATGTACCAAAATGTTCATTGCAGCTCTATTTACAATAGCCCGGAGATGGAAACAACCTAAGCGCCCATCATCAGATGAATGGATAAAGAAGATGTGGCACATATACACAATGGAATATTACTCAGCCTTAAAAAGAAATGAAATTGAGCTATTTGTAATGAGATGGATAGACCTAGAGTCTGTCATACAGAGTGAAGTAAGTCAGAAAGAAAAAGACAAATACCGTATGCTAACACATATATATGGAATTTAAGGGGAAAAAATGTCATGAAGAACCTAGGGGTAAGACAGGAATAAAGACGCAGACCTACTGGTGAACGGACTTGAAGATATGGGGAGGGGGAAGGGTGAGTTTTGACAGGGTGAGAGAGAGTCATGGACATATACACACTAACAAACGTAGTAAGGTAGATAGCTGGGGGGAAGCAGCCACAAGGCACAGGGATATTAGCTCGGTGCTTTGTGACAGCCTGGAAGGGTGGGATGGGGAGAGTGGGAGGGTGGGAGACGCAAGAGGGAAGACATATGGGAACATATGTATATGTATAGCTGATTCACTTTGTTATAAAGCAGAAACTAACACACCATTGTAAAGCAATTATACCCCAATAAAGATGTTTAAAAAAATAAAAAAAAAAAAAAAAAAAAAAAGCTCACGGCTAAGCATAACTCTTATTTTATGAATCAAAGAATTTCCCTCAAGATACTGCAGATTCTGTACTTCTTTAACAAAGTGAGGGAAAAAGTCGTGATTTGGACTTCAAATTCTTGACAGCAATGGGTAAAGCTTTCAAGGGGAAAAAGAAACACAGCAAGTAAAAGTACCACAGATTTCTCCAAACATAAATGAGTACCCTGATGGAATAGCAAAATACGTGAAAAAATAAATAAATAACTCGAAAAAAAAAGAACTATTTGGACAGGAATTAACTATCTGAAACTTACATGTACATCATTATAAATGGCACTCTATTTTGAAGAATTTAAAAAGTAAAAAATACATTATCTTTTCTTAGAGAATTTAAAGGCTTTTTTTTTTTTTTATCTTAAGAAAGGCATATTACGGCTTCCCTGGTGGCGCAGTTGTTGAGGGTCCGCCTGCCAATGCGGGGGACACGGGTTCGTGCCCCGGTCCGGGAGGATCCCACATGCCACGGAGCAGCTGGGCCCGTGGGCCATGGCCGCTGAGCCTGTGCGTAAGGAGCCTGTGCTCCGCGGCGGGAGAGGCCACAACGGTGTGAAGTCAGCGTAAGGCAAAAAAAAAAAAAAGCATATTAAAACATAAAGAACAAAGAGAGAATGGTAAAGGAGGAGCAAATTTTATGGAGGAACAAAAAAAAAACAGGCAATTTTCAATGGGAGAAGATGAGAGTCTGGTAAGTTTTTATCTGTCCATTCTTCACAAGAATTTTACAAAATGTCAGAGAAGTAAATGTATTTACTAAGCGTGATAACAAAGCAAAGCTCAAAGACTAATAAATGTGTGCCTGCCTAGAGATGCACAAATTAGTGTCCTAAAACTATAGTGATGAAGCTTGTCTAAGGAGAAATTGAAGCAGATCTTTGTTCATATACTTATTAAGGCTTCAATAGGATATTAAGTGTCTCCTTTGGCCAGGCGAGGACCTACCCTCTGGAGGTATAAAAATGTATAAGCTGCCTGACAAAGACAGGGCCTGGCCCTCAAGAAGCTCACAGTTGAATGAGCAAGATTGAAAAGTTACTCCCAAATTAATACAACTTGTTAGTGCTATTCTAGTGCACAGGGCATTGTGAGAACACAGACAAGGAGCCCCCATCTAGCATAAAGAGCTTCACTCAAGCTCAGAGGCTGATTTACCTTTGCTCTTGTAGAGCATGAACATTATTAACTATTTCCAGGACAGTAGTGAAATGAGGATCTTAACAGACTTTCCACACTGAGAGAGAAACCATAGAATGAAATGAAACTGGTATATGATTCCAGGCAGTCACTGAATAGCCCTATTTTTCAATGTTCATAACATTTATTTATCAATAAAAAGTTATACATGTTCATTATAAATTATGAGGAAAAGAATTAAAAAGAAAAAGAAAACCCACTTCTAATTCAGCCACCCCATTGACTGCTGATATTATTATAGTCTCTGCTCAATTTTTCTGAACCATACCTAATATTGATCTCTGCATTTCTAAACCTATACTGCTAACTATTCTTAGGAAGCTTTTTATATTTCCTAAGCAACCCCCAAAATATTTTTCTACATTTACACTGAAAAGAACCATGGTGTTTCTCAAGTCTGTGTGTGGGATGCCAATGCTTCCAGAATGAAACATGTGCTGAGTAATCCCAGAGACAACCTAGTTGATATATCAGAATACATTTGTTTTTACCACCCTGTTATGCACTATCTTATCAACATATGCTTTATCTCTCCAAATAGACAGTAGTATTTGTGTAGGCTGGGATCATCTCTTAGAGTATTTGCATTTTCTATGACTTGAGTATAGTGCTGGGCATATAGTCTTTGTCAAAAATACTTGAAAGATTGATCTGTCAGGTCTCAGACTTGGGTAAAAATTTAACCACACACCCTTGGCCTCACATGCTTGGGGCTTGGCACTCAGTTTAACTGGCTGTAGATGAACAGGGATTTGAGGAAGAGCCACCTCGACCTTCACCTGTGAAATCCTGGGACTTGCATGTTATAAACCTTTTAGACTCTTTCAATGTTAGAACCATAAATTACCTAATTCTTAACACCAATTACCATTATTTGATCCCTGAAACACTTGCATTAGTTGACCCTGGACTTCAGTGAGCTCATATCTGAACCTGAGCTATTATCCTTCTTTTTTATTTTTTCAATGTTCCATAGGGAAAGTACTGTGAGGGTGGCCTTCCCCCCCCCCACCCTGAGGTGACAGTATGATATAATGACACTTGGGTCGCAATGTCATGAGCCATTGTCCAGAAAGTGATAACCCCCTTGTCCACCAATCCATCCTTGAATGCTGAGGTTGGATTCAATCTGGCCAGATGGAAAGTGGCCAGCCAGGCTGAGATATTTACCCCAAACTGTCCACACAGAGCTATTTTAAGAACCCTGAACAGCATGAAAAATCACAAAGCAGCAGCAAAACTCAATGTGATGCTCTCCTGCAGAATTAGTTCCCCTGATAGAATTCGTTTTCTATATTCCTCAGTTTGCTGCTTCAAAAAAAAAAAAGCAGCCTTTTTTGTTTTTTTTTTTTTCCTCTTCCCCTCCCTTAGGGCCTCAGCTTGTGTCTGTGTGTAAGTCCTGGGGTCTTGGGTGTCAAATGTCAGGCCTTGTACTGAGCTGTCAAAGAGAAGAATGGGCTGAGATGATTGATGACTGGGAGGCCTGAAACCCAAACCTCCACTGCAAATGCTTCTTTTACAAAAAAGCTGGGGCTACCCACAGTGCCTATATTCAAGGTCACTTCGCATACCATTACACCCACTGCTTTCGGCTCCCAACAAGCCACGCCATTCACACTGGGCCTGACTTCTCTCCTGAGCGGGCTCACTCTCTCCCTTCCATGCCTCCTCTGCTCCTCTCACAAGCCCGTGCCCAAAATGTTGGAATACCTAATCCCAATCAAATAAAAAAATAAACAAAAAGATAGGATCTTTTTGTTTGATTTGTCTTGTTTTTCTTCAGGCTACATTTGCTCTGAGAAGTCATGGACTGGAGCTTTCTGGAGCGCAAGTCAGATGACAAGATTATTAATGGGAGCAGAGCAATGTCATATCTGATTTTATGCATATTCATGAAGGGAGCCACACAGCTGGGACCATGCGCTGTGGAGAGGGAAAATAAAGAGTACTCTACCCCTCACCCCAGGCATGAAGAATGTCATTGTGAAGATGAGGAGCCTGACTGGAAAAGTTTAAGTGACTGTACCCTTTATTTTGAAAAGAGGGGGATACAATTTGCAGAAACAACAATAGCAACATAACAAGCTTTGTTTACTCTGGCCAAACTCAGAAACTCAATTCTGATGTAAAACCTCATACCCAAAATCACCTACCTGGAAGCTCTCCTGGTAGAAGTAACAAAAGGACAACCTTTGCAAATGGTGTCAACAAAAGAAGTAAATATGATGAGACAAAAAAGCCCAAAAAGCCGAAAAACAGAAAAAGAAGAAATCAATGAACAGAAAGAAGTTCATCATGGCCACTAAAACATGGAATAGGCTCACAGTAGAAGAACAATTATGATTAGTTATGAATTAAACAATGTAAAATTTGAAGAGAGATAATTCTAGTTGGTTACCAGAACCAGGATCAAATCTTCTTTCAGATCCAATAAAATAATAGCCAGGAAAGCATTTGTGTTCTTTTTGTAGCACAGGCACATGAAGAAGCTGTGGAGTGCACCATGGTACCACTTTGGGAGCTCCACACAGTATCACAGAGCTTGCTGATCACAGCTGAGAGACTGACCAGTGAAGAACGTGAATCACAAAGTCTGCTGGACACCCAAATGGAAAAAATAGAAAGTCCTCAAGAGGCCATACCAGCACTTGTATAAGAGTAACTGTTGGGAAGCTCTTTACTTGGCCACCCAACCTAGCCCAACAGCCACAGGCTGCAGTGACCAGTTGGAAGAGACAAATGAGCAGATGTCCCCAAACAATAAAGGTTGTTGTATCAGATATTTCCCCTTCCCAATTTATGAATCACCTTAAAGTTCATACTGGGTATTCTATATAGTGAAGAATTCTCATGCAGCTTCACCTCAAGTTGTTGACACCATAAAAACAGTAATAATGGTTGGATTTAAAAGCACTGTTCTCCAAAATTGGACCAACCCACCATGGAGTAGGGGCAGACATACTCTAGACTGCTTTCTTTCCCCTCCTCAGTCTGAGCACTCTTTACCAACACGTGTGCCTGTCTTAAAATTGCTCTCATCCCCCTTAGGAAGCTTAGAGAATTCGATGTATTGGGTAGGCTTATCAATTAGACTAAAATGTTTAATGACATTTGACCCATGTTTAAATCTATACCAAAAACTAAATTCAAAATATAAAATAACAGGCACAAAGTTATTCAATGCAATGTTATTGCTATCAGCATAGAAAAGAAAATAAATAGAATGAAAAAAATGCATTCAATGTTAAACCATAGACAAATGATTAAGTAAATGATGATTCATCAACTGGAAGTAATCAATTGATATTTTCATATTCTGATCAATTTTTGACAGGAAACAAGGCAGGATACTATTTTAAGACTATATCTCTTGGAATTATGTAAATAGCATATTATTTCAGAAATTTTGAGTAAATGTCAGTCATTGGAGTAATGAGACTCATGGTATATATTCATGATATTGCATATTGTGATAAAATAATAAATATGCATCTACCCATTTACTATCTCCCATAAAATGATAAAATAGATGACAAGTAATTTGAGTCAATGAGCCATTTTCTCTCATACCCCCAGTTTCTTGTTCCCAGTTAACTCCATTTGGGAAATATTGAATGAGTGGAAGGGGATGTCAAGCAAGTGATCATTATTAATTTGTAGCTTTATATAGATAAATGAAAATTTGACCCCAATTTTCCTTCTCAACTAACTCTGAGTAGTATTAAAACACTGACAGAAGACATGATTTTCAGTATTTTGTAGATACGAAAAGTGACTTATTTTCCCCTTCTTTTTCTTATTTATGCCATATGTCAAACATATATGTTTCTTTCAAACAATGATATGAGTTGCAGGGACCCAAATTTTAATCAACCTGAGGTCAAAGTTTGGAGTTTTGTATAGTTAATAGTTTTTCCTTTAAAATTTGTCAAAAATATGGGTACTGTAGTTAGTTAAATTATATTAAATGGTTTATATTATACCTTTATCAATAAATATTAAATATTTTAATAGAATGCTAAAAATACATTAGGTTTTATAGAGTGTGAAAAATGTATTAGGCTTAACATAAAATTTATTAACTTTAAATGTTTGTGTCTAACAATGATAGAGAAATATGTCCTGGAATTTTGCTCCCCTTCCCAACTCTCACCTCTCTCTCTCTCTCTCTCTCTCTCTGGAAAAAGGAGCATCAGAGAAGATTATGCAATCTCACTATGCATCGCTAAAAGCCTTGGGGGAAGTAAAGGAAGAAAAGAAAGAGGACTTCTGAGAAGATCTAAGAGAGCAATTCTGCTACCCTTATTCTCCTGCTGTCCTGAGAAGCTGGTTCTATGCTAAGGGTGCCCCTGGTTGGGGGGAACCTCAGGGAAGCATCCCTAAGGAACAAAATTTTGGAGGCTGTGCTAATTTTTGGACCATGGTTTTCAGGAGCAGATTCAGGAACCAGCCAGCAGGAGAGGCTGGGGCAAAGCCTGGATCTGACTCAGACATGCCTGTGAGGTAAAGGCAGGCATTTATCCCGAAGTTGGGTAGGTACTGGAGAATGAAGAAAACACAAATACCTGAGTGCTTGGAACCAGGCAGGAGTTCTAAACTGAGGATCAGGCAGAGCAAGCCAGACAGCAGCAGTGAAGGCCAAGTCTGCATTATCAAGCAACAGACAGGAAAGTTGAGGCAGCCCATGGCCCCAGCCAGGAAGCCCCTCAGTTGCAATTGTTAACCTTGGCTGCATATTAAAAACACCTGGGGAGCTCTTAAAACCTACTAAACTGAAGCCCCACTCCAGTCCAATTAAATCAGAAACTCTGGAGGTCCAAGACCAGGAACCTTTTAAAGGATACTTTTTAAAGTTCCAAAATTTAAACTGGGGGCTAGCCTATTGCTGGGTGAGGGTGAGCAGATAGTTGGGATGACTGCAGAGAAGGGTTACATTATCTCCATGGAGCTTGCGGTCAGGCTGGAGGTGGTGGGTAACCAGCCTCAGTTTTTACTTTGTACCTAGTCTGCAACCTACCTCCTCCAGCTTGGGGGGAGGGATGGTTCCAGGACTAACAAGCTGCTCTTTCAGAGTTTACCCATTAGTATATTTACTCCACAAAATTACACATGAGGCAGATAGTTCCTATAGGTCCTATAGCTACTAAACGTGTGAGGGGATGAGGGTGGTATGCAATTTGAAGGCAAATATGTTTCAGTGCTATACCCACGGTTGAAGCTGCTACGCCACCCAGCATCCAGGACCACTGCATCACAGAGGTAAGGGTGGACTAGCCAGTATCAAGGGAGTACCATCGTGATTATAAATTTCTTGAAGGCAAATCAACCTGTTATTTCTTACATACCTTATATTCCCTCAGTGGCGATATGCTTCAGCAATAAATGTCTGTGTGTCATTATGAGGCAGGTACCTGTTCTATGTCTTGGCTTTCTCACCTGTCAAGCAGGGATTACCAAACTAAGCTGTCTTAAAATAAGATACAATGATAGTTGCAAATCATTTTCGAAACAAAAGCTGGTAATAATCTCATTTAAATATGTAACAGCAGTGTCTTTCTTCACAACAAATGTAAGAATGGCTAAAACTTCAGACCCCAGTCTCAGTATTTTTCTGGAGATTTGTTGGCATGCCAGTTTCAGGAATGGCTTTGTGATGAATGGCTCAGTTTATATGCAAGTGAGATATTATCAGTTACTTAGATTGATGCACACCCAATGTGAATTTTACAAATGTCTATGGCACACCTAAGTTCCTCAGGCCCTCAAATTCTTCTGTGCTTTGCATATGAAGATTTAATAAAATGTAGATACTGGAAATCATCCTAACGTGATATAGTCTTTGAGGAGCAGAGCAAAACAAAATTATGTAATATCATATCTACAGTGTAAAAAGGATAAACAGCACTCTCCCTGTCCCAATACAGAAATGTGAATATGTTAAATAAGATATATCTGCCTTGGGCTTCCCTGGTGGCGCAGTGGTTGAGAGTCTGCCTGCCGATGCAGGGGACACAGGTTCGTGCCCCGGTCTGGGAAGATCCCACATGCCACGGAGTGGCTGGGCCCGTGAGCCATGGCTGCTGAGCCTGCGCGTCCGGAGCCTGTGCTCTGCAACGGGAGAGGCCACAACAGTGAGAGGCCCGCGTACCACAAAAAAAAAAAAAAAAAAAAAGATATATCTGCCCAGATACACAGGTTAGTAAACTAGGAGTCAGAAGATGCTTATTAACATCCACATAAACAATAAGTGAAAGCCAGATTTCTAATCCAGCTTTATCTGAATCCAACACACAAGCTTGTCTGACCTACATCATTAGGAAAATCCTAAATTTCTTTACATAACCAAATATCCTTTTAAGACTAAACATGTTTCTTTTATTTAAAAACAACACAAAATAAACCCTAGCTTATAATTTCTATCTGAAAATGTATTTTCCTTTTTGCTTCCTTCATATCATTATGGATTTTGTATATATTATATTTAGAAGAATGCAGAAGAGAACTTTTACATAATCCTCCCTTTTTGGCAGTAGAACCCTGACAGTTATCTGGACACTTGGTCATCCTGAATGAAGACTACAGTTATCAACTTTCCTTGTATCTAAGTATGGCCATGTGTTTAATTTACAGACAAACAAATGTAAATAAAAGTGTGTATAACTTTCTATGAGTATACGAAGTGAAGGGCATGCTTTTTGTTTCTTTCCTTCTTCCTGTTGGCAGAAATATGGATGTGGTTGATGATGGAGCAGCCATCTTGTGCCGTGAGGTAGAGGGCACACATTAAGGATGACAAAGAAGCCAGGAGATAGATGGAGTCATCATCCTATTCCTGGATTGCCTAAGTTTTCAAAAGCTATTTTTTAAACCAGGGATAGGAAAATTACATCCCACCCTTCCAAATCCAGTTCACCATCTGGTTTTGTAAATTACGTTTCATTGGATCACACTAATGCCCTTCATTTAGATAGCATCTATGACTGATTTGACATCACCAAGGCAGAATTGTGTAGTTGCCAGCATGTGGCCTGCAAAGCCTAAAATATTCACTATTTGACCCTTTACAGAAAACACTTGCTGACCCTGGGTTTAAACCACCATTCATTTAGATTTTCTGTCACTCAAAGCTAGAACTAATTCAAGTTAATAGAGAGGACTTTGATATATGCCATGCTAAAAAATTGAAAAATTTTCCAGATTACAGTAAGATACCATAAAAGTTTTATTTTTTTATCTTTGGTAGGTTTTATTAGGGTGTAATTACTTATATTTAAGGAGGAAAATTTGATCAATTTTATATAAGTACACTCCTATGGAAACTATCACCACAGTTAATGAACATATCCAGCACCACCAAAAATTTTCTCATCACCCTTTGTAATCTGTCATTCCTGTCACTGCCATCCCAAACAGTCATAAAACTTCTCCCTGTTTGTATGTTCTAGTTTTTTTAAATAAATTTTAGATGTTATGCATTTATAGCGTCATACAATATGTTTCCTTTTTTGACCTGGCTTTATTCACACAGCATAATGATTGAGATTTATCCTTGGTCTCATGTTCTGGTGTGTTTCATAGTTCTTTTTTTTTTTCTTAATAGTAAGTATTTTATTGTATGGTTATAACATAATGTGTTTATTCATTCACATGTTGATGATATTGAGGGTTTTCTTTCCCCCAATTATTGGCTATTACAAATAAAGCTATCATGAGCATTTATGCATTCAAGCACAACTTTGTGCATGGACAAAGGTTTTTGTATCAATTAGGTAAATATTTAAGTGTGAAATGGCTGTGTTGTATGGTAGGTATTGGTTAACTTTTTAAGAATATGTTAAACTGTTTTCCAAAGTAGTTGTACCACATTACGATCTCAACAGCAGCATATGGAAATATCAGTTCTACACATCCTTACCAATACTTGATACAGTCAATCTTTTGGATTACAGTAAAGTAAATAGGTTTGTAATTGTATTTCATTGTAGTATGAATTTGTATTTCCCTGGTGACTAATGGTATTGAGCTTCTTTTCATATGCTTACTGGCCACTCATATATTATTTGGTGAAGTATATTCAAGTATTTTTCCCATTTTTAATTGGGCTGTTTGACTTATTATTATTGAGTTATAATATATATATATATATAAATATGTGTTTTAAAACTATAAATATATCTCTAAGCATTGCTTTAGCTTCATTTCATAAATTTTGATATTTTCTTTTTCATTCATTTAAAAATATTTTATAATTACACCTGTGATTTCTTTTTTAACCCATGGATTATTTAGTAGAAGTGCATTATCTAATCTCAAGATATGTGAGGGTTTCCCAAATATCTTTCTGTTATTAATTTCTAATTTAATTTATTTTTGATCAAACAGAACACTTTGTGTTATTTCAGTCCTTTTAAATTTACAGAGTCCTTTATGGTCTAGCGTATGGTCTATCCTAAAGAATGTCTCATGCGACCTTGAAAAGAAAGTATATTGTGCTGTCATGAGATGATGCATAACAAAACTGTCAGTGAGGTCAAAATGGTTGATGGTGTGATTCAAGTCTTTTATTTATTTATTTTAATTAATTTATTTTTGGCTGCACTGGTTCTTTGTTGCTGCACGTGGGCTTACTCTAGTTGCGGCAAGCAGGGGCTACTCTTTGTTGCAGTGCACGGGCTTCTCATTGAGGTGGCTTCTCTTGTTGCGAGCACAGGCTCTAGGTGCATGGGCTTTGGTAGCTGTGGCACGCAGGCTCAGTAGTTGTGGCTTGTGGGCTATAGAGTGCAGGCTCAGTGGTTGTGCATGGACTCAGTTGCTCCACGGCATGTCGGATCTTCCCGAGCCAAGGCTTGAACCCATGTCCCTACATTGGCAGGTGGATTCTTAACCATGGCACCACCAGGGAAGTCCCTAAGTCGTTTATATCACTGGAGATTTCTCTTTTTTGGGAGCAGGGTATTGAAATTATATTTTTCTTTTCACTTCTACCAGGTTTCTGTTCATGTTTTCTGGGGCTATCTTGTTGTTAGATGCGTATACGTCATATTTATTGTATCTTCTGGATATACTGACCTCTAACAGTATTTCTTTTTATAAAGTCCATGTTTTCTAATATTTATGTATAGCTACTTCATGTCTCTCATGGTTAGTGTTTCCATGGTATGTCTTTATCTATCCTCTTACTTCTACATGTTTGAGTCATTTCCTTTTACTTCTACATGTTTGTGTCATTGAATCTAAAATGTGTTTCTTGTAGACAGTATGTAGTTGAACCTTACTTTTTTATTCAGTCTGACAATTGCTGATTTTTTATTGGAAGATTAGTCCATTTATGTGTAATATAATTATTGATGTGATTGAATTTATATGTGCCATGTTGCTCCTTGGTTTAATATGTCTTGTGTCTCTCTTTGTTACTCTTTCACTTTTTGTTACTCTGATTCTCCTGTCCTGCCTTGTTATTATATATATAGGTAATTTTGATATATATATTTGATATGAAGTACAAAATGGTACAATACATGTGATACTTTATATATATATATATGTACATGGTATTATATATATGTATATTTAGTATTATATATAGTATTATATGTGTTTGGTATATATGTATGTATGTGTGTGTATGTATATATATATATGTATATAATATATATATATATAATATACATATATATATTTCCAGATGCTAAGATCATAGCAAAGGAGAAACAGATAAAGTAACAAAAATTATAAATAGCAAAATGACAGATATGTACCTATATCTGTCTATCACCATTTTTAGTTTCTCTAGTGATTGCATACATACTATTAGTTATTTTCTATGGATCTCATAATCATTATAACAAATTAGATTAATTCTTGTAAGATATAGAAACTTTGTTACAATATAGCTTCATTTCCTCCACCTTTATTTTTACTGTTCCTGTCACATGTATTGTATTGATATACATTCAACCACACTGGTCTATAATGATTGCTGTATGCAATCTTGTGCCATTGAAAGAAGGAAATGAAAACAGAAAAAATTATATAGTCTTGTATATTTATCCACATATTTATCATTTCAAATTCTCTTAATTTATTTCTGTGGATTTGAATTAATGTCTGATGTCATTACTTTTAGCCTGAAGAACTTCCTTTTGTATTTCTTGTAAAATAGATCTTTGTTTACCTGGCTTATTTTAGCTATTAAGGTGGATATTTTTTGCTAATATAATTAGATATAACTAATATCTTTTAGTTACACCACACAAATTTTGATATGTTGTATATTTATTTAAAATACTTTCTAATTTCCCTCATGAGTCTGTCCTTGACCCATGAATTATTTAGAAGTGTGCTGTCTAATTTTCAGAAATTTTTTTCCTACATATTTTTTTATTGATTTCAAATTTAATGCTTTTGTGATCAGATAATATACTCTATATGATTTTGATCCTTTTAAATTTAATGAGAATTGCTTTATATCCTAATATATGATCTGTTTTAGTGACTGTACCATGTGTACTTGAAAAGAATATGTAAGGTGCAGTTGTTCAACATAAAAGAATATGTAAGGTGCAGTTGTTGGACATAATGCTCAGAAATGTTAATTAGATCAAGGTGCTTGATAGAGGTTTTTAGGTCTTCTATTTTCTTTTTGTTTTCAATGTTAATACACTAACTTTTTGAATTTTATTTTACTTTATTTTTATACAGCATGTTCTTATTAGTTATCTATTTTATACATATTAGGGTATATATGTCAATCCCAATCTCCCAATTCATCCCACCCCACCCCCCACAGCTTTCCTCCCTTGGTGTCCATACATTTTTTCTCTTCATCTCTGTCTCTATTTCTGCCTTACAAACTGGTTCATCTGTACCATTTTTCTAGATTCCACATATATGCCTTAATATACAATATTTATCTTTTGCTTTCTGACTTCTGTTTTCTTACTGATTTTGTCTTGTTCTTTTATTAATTCATGAGAAGCAACAGTTGTCAATATCTACTACATAGTTGTGAAATTGTCTATGTCTCTGTCACTTTTCACTTATTGTAATTTGAAGCTATATTACTGAGTACATGGATATTGATAATTTTTCTGTCTTCCTTCTGAATTGTCCCTTTTATCATTTTGATTTTTTTTAATTTTATTGAAATATTTCTTTTATTCCTAGTAGTACTCTTTTTCCTTGGCTTTATTTTATAAACAGTAATGCATACTTTTTTCTTGACAATTTTTTTTCCACTCATTTACTTTCAGTATGTTATTTTTATGTTTAAAATGTGTTTCTTGTAGGCAGCACAGAGTGGAGTCTTTTTTTAAGCTACTCTGGCCATTTTTTCTGCCTTTTTCTTAAATCAGAGTGTTTAAACCATTAACCTTTAATACAGTCATTGATTGGGTTGGATTTATCTCCATGATGTTATTAGTTTCTTTTTATTGCATCTAGTTTTTCAATTCCTCATTTTCTGTGTTCTTTTGAATTACTTGGAGATTTAAAAATATTTTATTTTATTTATTGAATATTTGTCTATATCTCCTTGTGTTACTTTTAGTGATTGCTCTAGAGATTTCAGTATACATACTTAATCTTTTACCTATCACTTTTACCTAAAGTGATATTGTATCACTTTATGTAAAATGAAAATCTTTGTAGCTACATTAGTTCCTTTCTCCACCACACTCATCTTCATCTTATAATTATCATACACATTACTACTGCATACATCAAGTATTTCAACAATATAATATTTTTTGCTTTAATAATCAAGTATACATTTTTTGTTTTAGTGAGTAAATGTAATCTTTTATATTTATCCTGCTATTTGTTATTTCTCTTACTTTTCCTGTATTCCCCCAAATTCAAATCTCTGTATTATTTTTCTTCACCTTGAAGAAATTCCTTCAGCATTTCATGTAATGCAGGCTTGCTGAGTTTAAGGTTATTTTTTAGTTTTCATTTATTTTTAAATTTATTTTTCATCTTCACTTATGAAGAATATTCTTATTGGAATAAGAGTTAACAGTTCTGAGTTGACAGTTCTTTCTTTCAGTGCTTTAAGGATATTAAAAGAGAAATCCACCATCATTCAATTTGTTCTTCCACTGTATGTAATGTCATTTTTTCTAGATTTTTCTTTATCTTTGATTGTGAGCTGATTATAATATACTTACCTATAATCATCTTTGATTTTATCCAAGTTGAAATTTCCCAATCTTCAATCTGTAAATGCATGTCTTTCACAGAATTTAAGAAGTTTCCTACTATTATTGCTTTAAATATTTTTTTCAGCCCCAATATCCTTCCACTCTCTTTCTGAACTTCAATTACATGTATGATCGACCTCTGATACTGTTCAAACAAACTGAAGCTCTGTTCATTCTTTTTTTCAATCTTTTCTTTCTCATTTTTAGGATAATTTCTACTGATATACCCTCAAGCTTGTTTACTCTTTCTTCTGTGGTCAGTATTCTATAATTGGGTCCAACTAGTAATTTTTAAATGTCTTACATTGTATTTTTCAGTTCTAAAATTCACATTTAGTTCTTTGTATAATTCCTATTTCTGTTGACAATTTCTCATTTTTATTACTCATTTCAATTGTGTTTTTCTTTACATACATATGAATAAAAGCTGTTTTAAAGTATGTGTCTGATATTTCCAGCATTGGGGCTAACCTCAGACTTGTCATATGTTAATTTTTACCTTTGAGATTTTGTCACATTTTATTATTTTTTGTTATTGTTGTTATTTGTTTTGGTTTTATATCAATTAATTTTGGATTGCACCCTGGATATTGTGAATGTTAAGTTGTTGGACACTGTACTTTGTTAAAATGTTCTGGAGAATATTAATGTTTTGCTTTCAGCAAGCATTCAATCTATTTAGGTTTCAATTGTCAGTTGTGTCTTCTCTTATGTGGGAAGTGGTTCAATTATTAGATTAAATTCTCTAAGTCTTTGATATGCAGATTTGAGTCTGCCCTATGCATGAACAGCTCAGAAGTTAGACAGATACTTGTGCAGATAGTTCAGTTGAGTACTACAGTCATTCACAACTTTTGGTTTGTATTTATTTCATATGTTTACTCTTCAAGGACTGCACTGAAAGAGTTGTGTGTGTCATTCAATTCTCATTTATCTAAGCCTTAGCTAAGCTACTGTAGGTCTGTCCCACAAAGATGTAGATCAAGGTGTAGGCTAACACTTGCATGTCTTATACATAGAATTAGAGGCCCCTCTTTTCTTCCTTTCAACAACCATTTCTCAATAATATCTTACCTTGAGAGTACTCTTTTCTTGGTTCTTTTGGCCAGGGTTTCATTCAAAGTTTTAGCTGAAGACTCCACCACTGCCGCCATGCTGAGAGATAACTGCTGCCAAACTGAGAGATAATGTATGATAAGATAGAAAAAAAAAATTCAGGAAACTCATCTCTATACAGTTACTTCTCCAAGTTTTAGCTCTACTTCACCTTCTTTGTTAACTTTTCAGAGTACTCAAGTAGTCATTTTTGTATTTCATCCAAAGATTTTAATTGCAATTAGCAGAAGGAATAGGTTAGAGTGGATCTTCAGCATCAAGCTGATACCTTCCTATCTCCTACCCTATAGAAGTTTTTTAAATAAGAAAAGGTAGTTGGTTGCTATGTGAAACATGTACATGTCAACAGAGCTGTTGTTGAATGTTTTAATCTAGATAAAAGCTAAAGGTGACAATGGGATAGAAAACAAAAGTGGATTAAGAGTAAGAATTGACAGGACAATAGAAATGATTGGATATGAAGGATGGGAGAGAGGAAGAATCAGGCATGAAGCCCTGGTTCTTATTCAGTTTGACATAACATTGGCAGTTCTCTTCATTAAAATGGGGAGAAAAGAAAGAATTTGAGGGATGGGTACAATATGGAAATCTCAATGTGGACATGTTAAGTTTGGGGTGTCCATGGGCCATCATATTGGAGAGGTTTAGTAAGAAATTGATAGAATCACTAGCATAAAACAGGTACTCCATACATATGATGAACAAATAAAATTGAAATTTACCTTTAACAGAAAGGTGCTATGGGACTATCTTGGCTCCTAAATATAGGCCATTATCATATGCTTCATTTTTCCTCTGCTTTACCTAGCAATGAAACATTTGATTAACTACTAGAGGTATTGACATTTCACTTCCCACCAGCACCATCAGTCATTGTTTTGGATTTAAACATTACAAATGGAATCCACTATTTTTGTTCTACTCTAGTGGCTTCTTGTTCTCAACGTTGAGACTTTGGGGATTTCATGGACGGCACGGTATAGCAGTACTATGTACTTGTAGTTGTGTACTAAATACTAAGATGATGCCTTTTGATTAACTCAAATATTGCATTTACAATGGTCTGATAAAAGGATCTAACAATTAAAACTGCATCTGCACACCATAGAAAGTTAGTAGCATCTAATAATTGTCAGTAATATAGAGAGACAAAAAATAGTTTGGTAAATGGAAGGGGCAGAAAGAAACGACTAATATTTATTGAGTCTTTTGAAGTGGCAGCTCATTCATATCTGTTATTATAGTCAAGCTTCACGTAATCCCTTGAAATTGATATTATTAGATCTAATTAGAAAGTAAAGCAATTGAGACTAAGAAAATGGAACCACTTGCCCAAGATCACATAGCTAGTAATCAGCAGAGTCTAAACTGAAACTTATTCTACCTTCAAAGGAGATATTTTAAAATATTTGAAGATATCCTTGTTCTGCCTATGTTAGACTAAAAATGTGAACATCTGCATAAATGATTTGGAAATTCTCAAACCATTTAGTATCCCATCTGTGCTTTCATAAAAATCTAAGGACAAGTTAGGACCTTAAGATTACAAAGCATTGAAGCAATGCCTCTAACCACTATTTATGATTAGTCAGCCTCACAGCTTTTTAGCCTGGAGGAAAAGTTTTCTCACACTCTGCTTTGTCCAAACATATTAAGGACTATTTTGATTTATTTGTTTTAGATTTTGATTCTACTAAAAACATCAATCCAGACAATTGCATTTAAAGGCTAAAATTAAGGCCCCACATTCTGTGCTGGCTTGACACCTAGGGAAACTGAGAGGGGCTTGAATGACCTAACTGCAGGTTTTCCTCCCCACTATGCTTACTGGTATAAATTCCCTTAGCCAAACAACCCTCCCTATCAAGAGGACCAGGCATAGTTCTTACCTACCTCTGAGTAGCAGATTTTAGTTCCCTGCCAGTCTGTTGAGTTATTCAAACAAGCCAATCACATCTTCCTGTAGGAACCATGGGTCACCTCACCCTCTTGATACTACAAAGGCTGACTCCCACAGACTTACTTTTTCACTCTGTTCCTGAATGCAACTTCCATGTGGCCCTGTAGAGCATGCACTGTCTTTCTCTGCCAGGCTGTGAGCATACGTGACATAAACTGCCGTCAATCTCATCTGCCCGGTGTCAGGTGACTTTTGTTGGCCATTCTAATAAGCCTAGAGTGGGAATCCCTCCCTCACTAATAAGGTGAATAGGAGGTGACTGAAACAACAACATCATCAAGGAATTATTTTTGTTAAATAAGGATTTTTATTTGTAATTCCATTGACCCAGGAGCCATCCAGAGTTTCAGAGAAGCCCTGAAGCTTCTGACACAAAACGTGGTCTCTTATTTCACTGATGTCCTGAATAAGAAATCAGAGGAAGAGGAATAAAAAATTTCAAGAAGTCCTACCTTGTTTTATTGTACCTGCCTTATGACTGGAAAGGGAGAAATATAAACCTGGAATCTGAAGTGTTACCTTGTGGAATAATATAGCACAGTGGCTAATGTTGCAGACTTAGGAATCAGATAAATTGGGTTCAAGTCCTGGCTCCCATATATACAATCTCTGTGACATTGGCAAGTTAACATTTCTGTGACTCATTTTCCTTATCTGTATAGTACAAAAATAATTACACCTATTGGTGCTTTACAACTGTAAATGTTGTGAAGATCATATGTTTTTTGTTTTGTTTTGTTTTGTTTGTTTGTTTATTTTTACTTATTGATTTTTTAAACATCTTTATTGGAGTATAATTGCTTTACAATGGTGTGTTAGTTTCTGCTTTATAACAAAGTGAATCAGCTATACATATACATATATCCCCATATCTCTTCCCTCTTGTGTCTCCTTCCCTCCCACCCTCCCTATCCCACCCCTCCAGGTGGTCACAAAGCACCGAGCTGATCTCCCTGTGCTATGTGGCTGCTTCCCACTAGCTATTGATTTTAGATTTGGTAGTGTATATGTCCATGCCACTCTCTCACTTTGTCCCAGCTTACCCTTCCCCCTCCCTGTGTCCTCAAGTCCATTCTCTAGTAGGTCTGCGTCTTTATTCCTGTCCTGTAAAAAAAAAAAAAAAAAAAAAGATCATATGTCTTTAAGTAAGTAAATTACTTATCCCAGTGCCTGTTTTTTGGTAAAGTGTTCTTTTATTAGTAATGCTAGTGTTACATTAGTAATAATATTAGAATTAAAATCATTAGAATACTTTTATGTTGAACCATATGAAATAAACACTTTTTAGATGAAAATCAGGTAAAATACAAGCAATTTCTTACAGTTAACTTCATTCATTTTCTTTTTTTATTGAAGTATAGTTGATTTACAAAGTTGTGTTAATTTCTGCTGTACAGCAAAGTGATTCAGTTATACATATATATACATTTTTTAATGTTCTTTTCCATTATGGTTTATCATGAGATACTGAATATAGTTCCCTGGGCTGTACAGTAGGACCTTGTTGTTTGTCCTTTCTATATATAATAGCTTACATCTGCTAACTCCAACCTCCCACCCCATCTCTCCCCTAACCCACTCCCCCTTCATTCATTTTTATGCTCTTATGAGAAGAGAAATTCTGAAACTCCGGGGTATTACTGATTTCTGACCTGGAGAAGTATAGTATAGTAAATATAAAGTGTTGCCTCCTAATTACTGATATTCCACCTTATGTGATTGCATCAGTGTTTAGCTCTGCCCAGTGACAGAGAGGCAACAATTGCATATTACTTAGAAAGAAAGATGGAGCACTAATAAATAAGGGAATCCTTTCTATTTTCATGAGAATAAAGTTCCACAGCCACATCTATAGTCATATTTTTGTATTCTGTGTTCATCACATCCTTCTTTGGAATTTTTTTTTTTTACTGAGTGGAAACCTGTATTCTTAGTTTTGTCACCACTTATGTGACATTGGAATTATTTACTTAGTACTTTCAGATTTTCATTAAGGCAGTATATCTGGATTCAATGAGTATTTTCTGAGCTATTGGCCACAACAGATTCTGCACTTAAAGACACTGATGTCAGAAAAACTTCCTGGTTTATATCTCCAATTAAATAGAAAAAAAAAAATACAATTATATGCAGCAATCCTAGATTAGCCTGACAAATTAGGTGTGGAGAATGTGGACTGGAGGAATTATGCAGTAGTAGATCCAACTCATGCACAATTCATCCAAATAATTTGTTAAAATAGACTAAATATTTTTAATGTGGCAAAACATAATTCAAACAATCTCAGGCAGGAACAGAATTTCATTGGCTCACTAACAGATGTCCAAGAGAACAGCCAGCTAAATGTTCAATCAGACCCATGGACCCAAGGAATATTGTCAGGGATCTTTCTTTGCTTCTACCTCTAAACTCTCATTTCAGTGAAATGAAGGTTTCTGTGTCAGTAAGATAACCACTGACCACCACTGGCCATTTCTGGTTTACCTCTTTTTAGCTATAAAATACAGACATAAATAGGTATTGTCTCTTCCAATAAGCATGAAGCAATCTCGGGGAAGATTCTGCTTGCACTGGTAAGGTAATATACACAATTTCTGAGGAAATGTTTGGATCTAAGGAGATGTAGTTTTATTATTGGCCCAGTCTGTGTCACAAACCAACACCCATGTCAGAGAAAGTGGTGAGAGGTAGTGTGACATGATGAGTGAGGGGTAACAAGGACCATACTGGGTAGAGAGAAGTGATATACCTAAAGAAGGGATATTGACAATAGAAATAACATGTCCACCAATTGTCTTCTGATAAAAAATATCTGTTGTCGAGAGATTATATTTTTCTTCCAGAAGACATTTGTCAAATTGTCTTGACAACATTACATATAGCACATCTGGAATTGGTTCCCTTCAAATCACTAGATAGAAGCTGTGCCTCATTCTCTGGAACTAAATCTGATATTGAAAAATCTGCACATAGTAGTAGTACGAACAAAACTATAAACTTATTCCATTAGAGCTTCTGACTTTTTTAAATAGAAATCCCACATTTCCCTCTACTCAGAAAGCCATTGTTATTACAGAACCATTTCAAGAGAAGAATCTTACTCCTTAGGATGGCTCAGAGCACTTCCAGTCTTTTTCTAAATTCTGCTGCACCAGCTAGAATCCTGAATCAATTATAGGATTGTGCAATGTTATTAATTTAGACATGTGAAGACATGTATCTTTGTTAAAAGAAAGAGGAAAGAGATTTTCGGAGCACAGGCTCCGGACGCGCAAGCCCATTAGCCATGGCTCACGGGCCCAGCCGTTCCACGGCACGCGGGGTCCTCCCGGACTGGGGCACGAACCGGCGTCCCCCGCATTGGCAGGCGAACGCCCAACCACTGCGCCACCAGGGAAGCCCGGAAACAGATTTTTATTCATGTTATTATCCTTGCGTCTCACAAACCTGAGCTAGTTATTCAGCTGCTACGGATGTTCTGAAGCCTATGGCTGACAGAGCCTCCCTAATAAACCCTGAAGAGCTGAGGTTGAGTTGGGTTGACATCTCAAGTCTGGCTTTGAACTTCACTCATACTTATCAGAACATTTATAAACCAACAAGAGAGTGTTCTGGACATTACTCTATTGATTCTCACACCATTGTCATATTTTTTCTATCAAAGTTGAAGCTCTGGATCTGGCTGACCTGAGCCTCTGCTGTTATAACTGAAGAGGACAAGCCTATAATAATAAGAGTTATACCAGCATGATATCACCATATTAATTAGTTCTGGAGATGGTCCCCTCACAGCAAAATACTTCAACATAACTATTAGAAAAGCTGTCTTTCTGGTGTCACTTCACTTAGCTATGTGAAGGAAGAGAGAACAACAAATAGTACAGTAAAGACCTTAAAGAGGAACCATGTGTGGTACATTTAGGGGAAAATAAATGAGATGTGAGAAGGATAGAATGTGAGGGCCAAGTGATAAGAGATGATCCTGTAGTCTAGCATTAATTAACCTTAAATTTACAGTAGCATAATCTCACAAACTCTCAGGGAAAGTTTTTTTCCAAACTTTTTGTCATTTTACATAGTATATTATAACATTTCCAAGTAAAAGAGATACTTCATTTTGGATAAGCATATTTTTGAAATATATGGTCAATTTTATTTGAAACAATTTCTAATGATATTCATAATATAAATTTAGAAACTACAGAGTATGGTGGATATCTTAGATCAAGTCCTTGGAAAGAAACACAGAGATTTTATGCAGAAAGGTTATTGAGGAGTGCCTGCAGGATCAACTCCTGTGGAGGAGGGAAAAGGGGACTATAGCAGAGGAAGAAATGCAATTTAGAGGGTATCAACCTGATTCCAAAACCCCTTGGAGAGTTTTGGAGATGGATCATCGCTTCAAAAGTGCCTGCCTTGAAGCAAGAAGACTGCACCTTTAGTCTCTATATTACCAACCATTGGGTCTGTGCCAACACTCTAGGAAAAAGTGCAAATATGGGCTCAGTAGTTCTCAGCTGGGGGCAATTCCTGAATATGGAATCAAGAGAGTAATATTTCTAGCAGGTGGGAATGAGTGCCTCAGTTCTGAAGGATGAATACAAGCATAGCTCCTTCTATTGCCCTTTGCTATATTGTGCTTTGAAAATAATTGCTGCATTGTTGTTGTTTACAAATTGAAGGTTTGTGGCAACCCTGCATGGAACAAGACTATGGGAGCCATTTTTCCAACAGCATTTGTTCACTTTGTGTCTCTGCGTCACATGTTGGTAATTCTCGCAATATGTCCATTTTTTTCACCATTATTATATTTGGTATGGTGATCTGTGATCAGTGAGCTTTGATGTTATGACTGTAATTGTTTTGGGGTGCCATGAACTGTGCCCAAATAAGACAGTGAACTTAATACATAAATGTTGTGTGAGTTCCAACTACTCTGCCAACCAGCTGTTCCCGTCTCTCTCCCTCTCCTCGGGCCTTCCTATACCCTGAGACACAACAATATTGAAATTAGGCCAATTAATAACCTTAAAATGGCCTCTAAGTTTTCAAGTGAAAGGAAGGGTCACGCATCTCTCACTTTAAATCAAAAGCTAGAAATAATTAAGCCTAGTGAGGAAGGCATGTTGAACTGAGATAGTATGAGAGCTAAAGAGTTAGTCAAGTTGTGAATGTAAAGGAAAAGTTCTTGAAGAAATTAGAAGTGCTGCTCCAGTGAACACACAAATGATAAGAAAGCAAAAAGAGCTTTATTGCTGATAAGGAGAAAGTTTGAGTGCTCTGGATAGAAGATCAAACCAGCCACAGCAGTCCCTTAAGTCAAAGTCTAATCCACAGCAAGGCCCTAACTCTCTTCAATTCTATGAAGGCTGAGAGAGGTAAGGAAGCTACAGAAGAAAAGTGTGATGCTTGCAGAGGTTGGTCCATAAGGTGTCAAGAAAGACATAATCTCTATCAAATGAAAGGACAAGGTGAAGCAGCAAGTGCAGATGTAGAATCTGCAGCGAGCTATTCAGAAAGTCTAGCTAAGACCATTAAGGAAGGTGCCTACACCAAACAACAGATTTTCAATGTAGAAGCAGCTGCCTTACTTTGGAAGAAGATGCCACTTAGGTCTTTCATAGCTAGAGAGCAGAAATCAATGCCTGGTTTCAAAGCTTCAAAAGACAAGCTGACTCTCTTGTTAGGGGTTACTGCCTCTGGCAACTTTAAGTTAAAGCCAGTTCTCATTTACCATTCTGAAAATCCTAGGACTTTTAAGAATTGTGGACCCCAAATCTACTCTGCCTGTGTTTTATACATGGAACAACAAAGCCTGGATGAGAGCACATCTGTCTACATCATGCTTTAACTGAATATTTTAAGTCCATTGTTGAGACCTTCTGCTTAGAAAAAAAGATTCCTCTTGAAACTTTACTGCTCATTGACAATGCATGAGGCTACTCAAGAGCTCTGGTGAAGATGTACAATGAGATTAATGTTGTTTTTATGCCTGCTAACACAACATCCATTCTGCAGCCCATGGATCAAGGAGTCATTTCCACTTCCAAGTCTTATTATTTATGAAATACATTTTGTAAGGCTATAGCTGCCATAGTGATTCCACTGATGGATCTGGGTGAAGTAAATTGAAAACTTTATGGAAAGGATTCACCATATTAGATGCCTTTAAGGACAATTGAGATTCATGGGAAGAGGTCAAAATATCAACATTAACAGGAATTAGGGAGAAATTGATTACAACCCTCATGGATGGGACTGAATTGCTGCAATCTCATGGTAAAATCTGAATGGATGAGGAGTTGCTTTTTATGGATAAGTAAAGAAAGTGATTTCTTGAGGTGGAATCTACTCCTGGTGAAGATACTGTGAATACTGTTGAAATGACAACAAAGGATTTAGAATATTACATCAACTTAGTTCATAAAACAGCGGAAGGGTTTGAGAGAATTGACTCCAATTTTGAACAAAGTCCTACTGTGGGTAAAGTGCTATCAAATAACATTGCATGCAACAGAAAAATAGTTCATGAAAGGAAGAGTCAACTTCACTCTTGTCTTCTTTTAAGAAATTGCTACAGCCACCCCAACCTTAAGCAACCCCTGCCCTGATTAGTCAGCAGCCATCAACATTGAGGCAAGACCCTCCACCAGCAAAAAGATTGACCCACTGAAGGCTCAGATGATGGTTAGCATTTTTTATCAATAAAGTATGTTTTAATTAAGGTATGTAAAAATGTTAAGGCATAATGCTATAGTATATTTAATAAGGATTAGGATAGGGACATCTGATGTTTTGCATCAAAAACCTTGAATCTCCAAATCCACTGGACCATCTAGGCCAAAGGAAATAGCCTATTCCTCCCTGTTAAAAGCTAGACCTCTCTTTTTTTCATGAAGACTATGCAGGTTCTTCTGCCTTATAAAACAAAGTGTGGCCCGTTCAGGATCTGCTCCCTATTCACTCCTGACCATTAGGCCAATAATTAGGGATAATCCACAATGATATCTAGCCAGGGAATTGCTGAGCTTACCAATGGAGGAAAGGAATTTGCTATAAGATGTAGTCAACATGTACTGTCAGAAGCCAGGTGACTATGTAGAGGATAGGATTCAAAGGGTACTGAAATAAGTGGGACAGAATATAATTCTGGACAGAGAGAGTTTACCAGAATTGGATTGTTCCTAGAAAACCTGGATACAACAATCTGGCAAAGACCTCAGATGATGATTTTAACACATTGTTAGGGTGTCTCTTAGAAGCTTGGGGAAATCAATTACCCTCAGTAGGTTAAGTAGAAATGACAGAACTGCCACTGCAGATTATGTGAAAAGGATCAAATGGCTCAGAGAATGGACATGCTAGAGTTGGTGTTGTATATAAGATTGGAAAACTCACCAACTGACTATATTCTGCAGAAGGGATCAGAGGTCACCCTGCTTATCAAACTGGCAAGCAGACTGATGAGAGGAACACCAATATCACTGAGAAGTTCAGTGGTGGCTGAGTGGTGTGGACCAGCATTGACAGTAGGAGCTGCTATTATAGAAATGGACTCAATGATAAAATGGAATCATGGAATTCAGAAATATTAGAGGATAGGTAGTGGCACTTAACCACCACAGCAAGTTCTATGCAAAGATCATAATAAGTAAGAAGTTTAAAATGATAGCTGGGGTTAACTGGCCTGCAGATAATTGTGAAGATAGATAATGGATCCCCACCTCCCTAGGAAAAGGATTGTTGAACAGTTAACAAGAGTACAATCTATATGATGAAAAGAAATAAAAACTCTATATGGTTCAGAGCAACCACCCCAATCAAAAATCACAATTCCATGTTCAGATACTGAGCCTGACCCACTTTATAGTCCAGAACCCACTGACTGAAAAAAAAAAAAAAAAAAAGAATCAGATTTCCAGGGGGAAAGACTATAGCAACACCAGAGTAAGTGTATGTATTAATGGTTTTCTCGGTCTCTTTACAAATTGAGCCACTTACATGGGTAAAACAAAGAAAATATCTAAATATTATGAGAGTTTTTGGAGACAGTATCTGAGCTGACATAGATATTCAGAATTCCAAAGAATCATCATGGAATCCTCTATTAGTATGGTTATATATGGGAAACAGGTAATAAATGAAGTCCCATATCACCCACCAGGTGATAAAAAGGCAGTCACATTTGTGAAGAGCCCAGAGGAGGAAAGAGCTTTGCAGCAGACCCAGGCTGTGGTGCAAGCAGCCCTGCCACTTGGGCCATGAGACCTGGCAGACAATATGGTACCAGTGGTTGGAAAATATGCCATCCTGGCTGGTGTAATTGACATTCATTTACACAATGGGGGCAGAGAAGAATAAGTTTAGTCAGCACTTGGATATGTCTTACTATTCTTGTGCCTAATTTTGATAGCAAATGAGCAAGTGCAGCAGCCATAGCCTGAGCAGAGCATGGTCACCAGACACTCACACTCTTCATAAATGAGAATATTTTACCCTATTCCCCGGGTAAGCTACCTAAACCAACAAAGGGTCATTCTAAGATGAAGGAAACCTAGAATGGATAGTAAAAAATGAAATAACAAATACTGGTTATACAGCCTCATGAACAGTGTCAATGTGAGGGTTGTATATGTCCTCCCATCAGTTTCTTCAGGAAAGGAGCCCATCGTAATTCTGGGAAAGGAGATCCCTAAAGTTATATGAAACATGTAGATCTTAGTCGTACAAGACGCAGACCATAATGGATGTTGTGAGGTGCCAACCACACCCTTCAGGATTGAATCACATATTTTCCCAGTCATTGGCAGTGTCAGTGACTCACTTGCAGCTCACTACCCCCATCTTGACGTGGTGAGTTTCATAGACCAAAGAGTGTTGCCTCATCCAGACTCATATGCCCTTCCATGAAGTAAACCACATGCAACGTAGGGTCTATACAAGAAGCTCAATCCCTTGCTTTAATTTGGGGCAACTCTGCAAGATGATCCCAATCCAGCTAAGACTTATTCTATGTATGCATCTCAGTCTAATTTCTCTTTCTGTCAAATCCTTATTCCTTTAATTCCTCACAAGTATGGATCATGAGAGAATGTCCCAGTAAGCTTCCAGTCCACAAGTCTCTGGTTCATTGCTTCCTGGGGAACCTGACTTGTGATATCAAACTTGAATAAGCACAAAATTCTTAGTAGTTATCATTACATAATTGATCAAACAGGACTTGATTAGGATCAAGTGGAAAATAATTTTATTCTCTCTCACCACTTGCTCTGAAGACTAGTCACACCCCACTCCTAAATGATATTACCAGAGAGGTCTTTAAGATTTCTAATCCTCTTTAGTCATAAGAGTAATCTTTTTTTTTTTTAATTTTTATTTTTTTATTTATTTATTTTTAACATCTTTATTGGGGTACAATTGCTTTACAATGGTGTGTTAGTTTCTGCTCTATAACAAAGTGAATCAGTTATATATATACATATGTTCCCATATGTCCTCCCTCTTGCGTCTCCCTCCCTCCCACTCTCCCTATCCCACCCCTCCAGGCTGTCACAAAGCACCAAGCTAATATCCCTGTGCTATGCGGCTGCTTCCCACTAGCTATCTACCTTACTACGTTTGTTAGTGTGTGTATGTCCATGACTCTCTCTCGCCCTGTCAAAGCTCACCCTTCCCCCTCCCCATATCCTCAAGTCCATTCTCCAGTAGGTCTGCATCTCTATTCCCGTCCCACCCCTAGGTTCTTCATGACATCCTTTTTTTCCTTAAATTCCATATATATGTGTTAGCATACGGTATTTGTCTTTTTCTTTCTGACTTACTTCACTCTGTATGACAGACTCTAGGTCTATCCATCTCATTACAAATAACTCAATTTCGTTTCTTTTTAAGGCTGAGTAATATTCCATTGTATATATGTGCCACATCTTCTTTATCCATTCATCCGATGATGGGCACTTAGGTTGTTCCCATCTCCGGGCTATTGTAAATAGAGCTGCAATGAACATTTTGGTACATGACTCTTTTTGAATTTTGGTTTTCTCAGGGTATATGCCCAGTAGTGGGATTGCTGGGTCATATGGTAATTCTATTTTTAGTTTTTTAAGGAACCTCTATACTGTTCTCCATAGTGGCTGAACCAATTCACATTCCCACCAGCAGTGCAAGAGTGTCCCCTTTTCTCCACACCCTCTCCAGCATTTATTGTTTCTAGATTTTTTGATGATGGCCATTCTGACTGGTGTGAGATGATATGTCATTGTAGTTTTGATTTGCATTTCTCTAATGATTAATGATGTTGAGCATTCTTTCATGTGTTTGTTGGCATTCTGTATATCTTCTTTGGTGAAATGTCTATTTAGGTCTTCTGCCCATTTTTGGATTGGGTTGTTTGTTTCTTTGTTATTGAACTGCATGAGTTGCTTGTAAATTTTGGAGATTAATCCTTTGTCAGTTGCTTCACTTGCAAATATTTTCTCCCATTCTGAGGGTTGTCTTTTGGTCTTGTTTATGGTTTCCTTTGCTGTGCAAAAGCTTTGAAGTTTCATTAGGTCCCATTTGTTTATTTTTGTTTTTATTTCCATTACTCTAGGAGGTGGGTCAGAAAGGATCTTGCTGTGATTTATGTCATAGAGTGTTCTGCCTATGTTTTCCTCTAAGAGTTTGATAGTTTCTGGTCTTACATTTAGGTCTTTAATCCATTTTGAGCTTATTTTTGTGTATGGTGTTAGGGAATGATCTAATCTCATACTTTTACATGTACCTGTCCAGTTTTCCCAGCACCATTTATTGAAGAGGCTCTCCTTTCTCCACTGTACATTCCTGCCACCTTTATCAAAGATAAGGTGTCCATATGTGCGTGGGTTTATCTCTGGGCTTTCTATCCTGTTCCATTGATCTATCTTTCTGTTTTTGTGCCAGTACCATAATGTCTTGATTACTGTAGCTTTGCAGTATAGTCTGAAGTCAGGGAGCCTGATTCCTCCAGCTCCTTTTTTCATTCTCAAGATTGCTTTGGCTATTCAGGGTCTTTTGTGTTTCCATACAAATTGCGAAATTTTTTGTTCTAGTTCTGTGAAAAATGTCAGTGGTAGTTTGATAGGGATTGCATTGAATCTGTAGATTGCTTTGGGTAGTAGAGTCATTTTTACAATGTTGATTCTTCCCATCCAAGAACATGGTATATGTCTCCATCTATTTGTATCATCTTTAATTTCTTTCATCAGTGTCTTATAATTTTCTGCATACAGGTCTTTTGTCTCCTTAGGTAGGTTTATTCCTAGATATTTTATTCTTTTTGTTGCAATGGTAAATGGGAGTGTTTTCTTGATTTCACTGACTTGTGATATCAAACTTGAATAAGCACAAAGTTCTTAGTAGTTATCATTACATAATTGATCAAACAGGAATTGATTAGGATCAAGTGGGAAATAATTTTATTCTCTCTCACTACTTGCTCTGAAGACTAGTCACTCCCCACTCCTAGATGATATTACCAGAGAGGTCTTTAAGATTTCTAATCCTCTTTAGTCATAAGAGTAATCTTATTTCAGGAAGTAAAATAACCATCCTGTTCTGCTTCTCTTCACCTGTCCAGGTAGCCTTCCCAAGTTGTGTGTGGTGTTTCTTTTTTTTGGCCACACTGTGTGGCTTGTGGGATCTTAGTTCCCCAACTAAGGATCGAACCGTGATCCTTGCAGTGGAACTGTGGAGCCCTAACCACTGGTCAACCAGGGAATTCCCACCCACACTTTTTTTTTCCAAGTGGTGTTTCTTTTGGAACGCTCCAGCAAACTCCCTCTCAAAGGGTCCATATTTGATACTTGGGGAACCCACACCATCATAGTCATCTGCAGAAGCTTCAGAATGTCCCTGAATTTGCCTTCAGACATCTCCAGCTAATGGTAACACACCAAGAAATTCTAAGAAGCAGGCCATTTGAAGGTTTTTTTTTTTTTTTCTCTCACTCAGTCAAAGATAAGAAAAACACCTCTCTGCACTCTCAGAAGATGTGCTCCTTCTTTGTCTCACCAATCTCTACTCTTACGACCTGGAGATGGGTTATCAATAATTCTGGCAGATCAACTTTTGGCACATCCTGCCATGGTAGACCCAGCTCTTCTCCTTAGGCTGGGACATTTCTTGGAACATTATATTTTTTCTCAACCACTGGGGGACCAAAAAGGAGATGGAAAAAATCTCTCTCTAACATCCTGTTATAATTATTATAAATAATAATTATATGTAAAGACTAATGTTTACTATTTCCCAGAACAAATGCCACTCATTATTTACTGGAAAATTACTTATGTGAAAAATTGTGAACAAATAATTTTTAAGATGATATACGTCACAGAATTTTTTGCACCGAATGTGAAATACAATGTAGATTGAAAGTGAATTATTTCTTACAACATAAGTAGTAGATAAAACTGCTTTCCTGGACTAATTGGCATTTAAGGTTTTGAAGTCTCTGTCTCACTGTCCCTCTTATACACACCACCCGCCCCTGCCACACACACTCAAACACACAACTGGTTAACTTGTTTTATGAATATTATAATTTGCTTCTAAACTATGAACTTCAGGATGCTACTGGCAGATGCTATTCCATCATGGGTGCATAGACTATTTTATTACCAGTAAACTAAAAGACAAAATTTTTAAAAGTTACAAGAAAATGTTATTGTATGTTTTTCTAATCTTTGGTTTTGATTACCAGATTACTAGAGACATCAAGATTGTTGGAGATATCTTTTGATTACTGCAGGTATCTTGCTGTACTTTATACATATTGTGACTGGATGAATTCAGCATTATAGATCCATTGATGCTTATTGCACAATTTTCATACTGCTTATTAAGTCATATTCTAACACCATTCTTCTAGGCTTCATTTCTTTAAGTAATAGTCCACTATGAACATAAATAAATAAGTTTAAGAATAAAAATCAATTCACCTGCCCATTATGGCTACCAAAGCATCCCAGGGTGTTCTCCTTCTAAGTGATGGAGGTGATTGTGGCAGCATGAGCAGGGTTGTTGGAAACCCACCGGTACCAGATATGCATGACATTAAAGTCACCGTTGGAAGCTCTCAAAGTATTTCAGTTTTGAGGAGGGAATATTTTGGTAGTTTAGTTATTGACTTAAAGTACTAATTAAAATAGACCCCATTACTGCCTTTAAAGGCAAGATGTATCAGAGCCCCAAGCTGCTGCTGATGGAGAGGAACTAAGATAGGGAAGGGATTTGCACTAAGATAAGGCATGGTCAGACTTGCCACAAGATGGAGAATGAATGAAAGGTTGGGGGTTGGGGGTGGGAGCAGTTTAGAAGATGGAAGAAGAGCTAAGAAACTATTGCAGCAATCTGAGGATAAGATGATATTGACCTGAAGGAGGATAGCAACAGGATTTGGAGAACTAGATAGATTCTAAACACAGTCAGAAGGGAACACCTGCATCATTGATAATTGCTTTTTTATGGAGGATATGGACAAAGAGGATGTGAAAGTCTGGTTTGGTGTACAGATTAGGGAGTGGTGTCACTCACTGAAATAGGACAGGGAGAGGAAAAGGCTTTTCTGAAAAAAGACTATTTCAGCTCAAGATATTTTGAGTTGGGGGTATTTGTGGACAATTTAAGGAGCTATGCCTCCTAAAAGCATTTCATCTGGAACACTGGAGAGAAGACTGGGAGTAATTGGAGTAGGAAATCATAGGGTAGAACCCCGTGAAATGTCCCCAAAGAGGGGACGCTCTCATTAATGGTGAGTCACCACTCTTCTAACATAATACTCATCTTTTATATCAAGTTAGGGGTTGTGACTCAAAAGTTAAACTCTATTAACATATGGTATGTGTGCTTATTATCTATCCCAAGCAATATACAAAAACAATTGGGATTAAAACAAGCTTTAAAATTTCCATGACTTGTACCTTACTGCAGCTCATGAAATAAGATCCACGTCACTAAACTCTTTCAAAATAAAATCCAGGGCTTCCCTGGTGGCGCAGTGGTTGAGAGTCCGCCTGCTGATGCAGGGGACACAGGTTCGTGCCCCGGTCTGGGAAGATCCCACGTGCCGCGGAGCGGCTGGGCCCGTGAGCCATGGCTGCTGAGCCTGCACGTCCGGAGCCTGTGCTCCGCAACGGGAGAGGCCACAACAGTGAGAGGCCCGCATACCACAAAAAAAAAGAAAGAAAAAAAATTTATATAAATAAATAAATATAAAAAATAAAATAAAATCCAAAAAGTAAATTCTGACTCATTATTCTAAACTGATTCAGGTAATGAAAATTATTAGCACAAATGAGAGTTTGGACAAAACTTCATGGAAGGATCACATGGCTGTGCTCAGTGGCATCTCACTTTTTTGCAGCATGCTCAAATACAGGCTGATGATATTGCTAAATATAAAATCCTATATTAATTTTATGTATTTAGGCTACTGCTTCATTTCTGCAATCAGTGGAGTAGTGGATAATCTAAAGTACTAACAATGCCATTTTTTCTCACACCAATAAAGCAAAGAAAAATTCACTGATAGAGATTATAACAGTGTAAAGAACATGACAGGGAGATCAGAACAGAGGAAATAGCATGTTAATGGCATTCAATATTCTCCCTGTGTCAAGTCATCAGCATTTTTATTGCCACTATTTCTCAGCATACACTATTAGAATTTATTGAGTCAATCTGTCTCCATCACCTGTGATATAATATATTTTATTCAATAAGCTATGGAATAATATTTATCTTTCAACTCCAATGACTGGCTTTCAGGACAATAACTGCTTATCAACCAAGCATTACAAGAGGAAAAGAGGTTGTACGTTTTAATATCTGACCCCAGGGTTATCATTTTAGCATCTCTACACTTGGTATTAAGAAGTGTGCAGACTTCAATCCAAGAAATCACTCAGATTCAGTAGTTATGGCAAATGATGGTATCAAATCATGTTTTAAAGTTCTAGCCTATGAAGCATATTGCAAGAAGTTGAGGGGAAAAAAAGACTAGGCTCTTAAGTTTACCCTACAAGACATTTGCACTGGGTTCTCTACACCAGAATGAGAAGCAAATGCATACCTAAGAGCATTCATTTCATAAGAAATATGGGAATAGAAAATGGATGTTTGTTTTTTGTTAATGCCTCAGATAGCCCACACTGAAAAATCAAAGTCGAAGTGAATCTGTAAGTTATGTCCTCAAGTTATCATTCTGAATGTAGGTGCATTCAGGGGTGGACATTGGGTCCTGACTGTCCATTGTCATCAAGGTACTTGATACTCCACAGTGGCCTTTTGGAAGGAGAATTGCGTTACTGATGGCCACTTTGTTCTGGGAGGCATATAGGTTTGAGAAATCCTGCAACAGAGTTAACCAAATTCTCAGCTTTCTGCACAGTTTACATTCCAGTTGCTCACCTCAAGTAATTTTGAAAAAGAATTAACTATTTTATTCTCCTATGTGCTTTGTTAAACATTTATTTCATATCCACTTCTTTCCAGTTTTCTCCCGGAAATCCCTTGTCCCTGTGTAGACAAAAGGCTGTCATAACACTGACATGATTGAGTTGGTATTTGGTGGTTTCACCTCAGAAACGAAGGGGTCTGGAACTCCTGCTGGTAAAAAGCATTAATTCATCTGCTGTTAGCTTTGCTCACCAGGAAGTCTCCTCTCCCAGCCAGAGAGCACAGAACTGCACAAAAGCCACTTCCTGTCAGGCACTTTATTGCTTGATTGTGCCAACTCTTGCTGACCTGCATGTGTGGGTCAGGCAGCAGGTAAAACACAAAGATATCCACCTTCCAACAAGCGCATCTTAACACGTGTCATTTTAATACCATGCATGCTTAGCACACCCATCTTTATTACTCCCTGCCTTTAAAAAGAACTCTTCAGTCTGAGCTCTTGTTATAATAATAATCAACTGCAGTCACCTTTCTCTGCCCAACCCATGCACACATCTTTATTTATTCTGTATTGCATATGGAAGAAAGTGAAAAGATTTGGGGTGTTGGAATCATTTGATTTGAATCCAAATCCCAGTTGAGCTACTTACTAGCTGTTTGCTATTAAATAAACTCATCTCTCTGAGCTGCAGTCCATTTGTCATTAATGCCTACATTTAAGGGGCTGTGATAAAGGTAAATGAAATAATATATGTAAAGGGACTGCCCCTGGGTCTGACTCACAGTAGGTGTACTTGCTTCCTTTGAAAAAGAAAAAAAAAGAAACAATTAAACTTTTGGGTTATATTATGCTTTTGAAAGAACACAGAGTAAAGTGTTGCTTGTTGGTTCATTTATTTACTTATTACTGCACAGGAAGGGGGTGATGGGAAGGAGGAAGTGTGGTTAGGAGAGATCATGCCTTAACCCCACTGGGAATTGCTCTAAGTGTGTGTTTTGTGTATCCTACTTGTATCTTCTTAGAGTCCCCATTTTAAAAGCATGTCCCTTCTTTACTTTGGCACCACACAAGATAGTAACAATAGGATTAAAAGGAGTGTATCTGGTTTAAGATTTGTCTTGAAGCTTTACGGAAGCCCAAAGGAGGTGTTACATTCCCGGCTTAGTGGGGTAGTTCTTGGCACAGGAAACCTCAGCCTCAAATCCTTGACTGTCCTACATAGGCTTGAGGTTGCTTTGTTGTGTGTGTACCCTTGTGTGTTGGTGTTGGGGTGGGGGGAGGCCTAGGAAGGAGGTGTGACTTTGGGGAAAGTAAATGGAGTGGGGACATCTGATGAAGAGGTGTGTGGGTCTGGATCAGAGATCCTGGCTTCTGTGCCCCAGTTGACGGTCTTGTGCAAAATGCCCCATCTACCAACCTCAGCAGGTCTGTCTTCAGGCAAGTTTTTTAGCCTTAAGTCGCTTGATTTATCGGTAGAGGGGGAAGGCAAACATATATCTCAGGGAAGACAAATGAGTAATTATGTATAGAGTATATAGAGCAATGACTATTCATTATTCAACACATATGAGTTTCCTTTTATCATGTGGCTTCTTACCTTACTTATATGCTGAGAGACCTGCACCTGGGCACTCACAATGTGATATCTATTCCCCATGCAAAAGAGTTGAGCAATGCAAGAGCCACATTAGACCTTAATCCATTTCAAACCTCTCCCATTAAATGGAACTACACTTCCTTAGACCATATGTCCTGATTGAATGTTCAACTATATAGTGGTTCTGTGAATGTCACCTGACTCTCTTCCTTGTGTATATAACAACGAGCAACCCAATTCAGCATCAAGACCAAGATTAGCCCTCAATTGACCACATGGCCCTAATAGAATGTTAGTTTATTGACTCTTCATTTAATGATTCATTGAGAACTGACTAAGTACCAGGCACTGTTCTAGATGCTGGGTACAGTGGTAAATAGGATGCACAAAGTCTCTGAACTTCAGACCTCATATATCAGGGATGGAAGAAAAGAAAATTATCAAACATACACATGAAGTGCTATCTGGTAGTGATAAAATTCTCAGAAGCAAATCAAGGCAGGGTAATGGGATAGAGACTAAAAGATGGAAGGGCCTAATATAGACAGGAAAGTTCAAAGAAATCTTCTTTGAAGAGGTTATGTTTCTGAGCAGAGTTCTTAATGAAGTGAAGGAGAAATCCAGGCAATGATCTGGAGGAAGAAGGAAGCCAATCTGATGTGTTAGAAGAATAGTGCTGTGGCTGGTGATGGAGACAGCTTATGTCAGACAAGGGAGATCAGACAGGATGTGGGTCAGAGAGGTAGTCAGGTGCCAGGGGAAGCCCAATCTTGTAGGCTGGATTAAGGAGTTTGAATTTTTTTCTGAGTATGATATGAAGCCATTGATGGGTTTTGAACCTAAGAATGCTGTTACCTATTTTATATTTTACCAAAATTATTCTGGGTACTCCATGTACAATTGACAGTAAGTGGGTAATGATGGGTAATTTACTATTTTAAGCATTGTTTAATCAAGGCAATGTGATTCCATGGTGAGCATGACAGAGTGGATTGTGCAACCCGCTCCTTACTAGAGGCCCAACTCTAATCAAGTTACCAAACTTCTTTAAAAATTAATTTTATTGGAGCATAGTTGATTTACAATGTTGTATTAGCTTCTGCTGTACAGCAAAGTGAATCAGTTATAAATATATGTATATCCACTCTTTTGTAGATTCTTTTCCCATATAGGTCATTACAGAGTACTGAGTAGAGTTCCCTATGCTATACAATAGGTCTTTATTAGTTATCTATTTTACATATAGTAATGTGTGCATGTCAATCCCAATCTCCCAATTTATCCCTACCCTCTTTCTCCCCTTGGTAACCATAAATTTGTTTTCTACACCTGTGACTCTATTTCTGTTTTGTAAATAAGTTCACTTGTACCACTTTTTTAGAGTCCACATATAAGCAATATCATATGATATTTGTCTTTCTCTGTCTGACTTACTTCACTCAGTATGACAATGTCTAGGTCCATCCATGTCACTGCAAATGGCATTATTTAGTTCTTTTTTATGGCTGAGTAATATTCCATTGTATAATTGTACCACATCTTCTTTATCCATTCATCCCTCGATGGACATTTAGTTTGCTTAGAGGTCCTGGCTATTGTAAGTAGTGCTGCAGTGAACATTGGGGTGCATGTATCTTTTCAAATTATAAGTTACAAGACTTTGAGCCTCAATGCTCTCATCCATAAATTGGGAAGAAGACCACCCACCCACAGGGCTGTTCTAAGAATGTAGTAAAGGGCATATGTGAAATGTTTAATGATGTCACTGGAAAATAATAAGTGCTTAAAAATGTTAACCTGCCTTGCGCCTCACCTCACTTATTCAGTTAGTTAAGCCTAGTTAGCCTTTACCACAGGCCAGGTGCTGCAGTCATCACGGAGTGCAGGGACTCTTACTCCCACCCTGGGAAGGGGGTGAGTAACAGGGAAAAGTAGCAGGACAGAACCATAATAATTGCTAACTGCTAAATGATGCTTGCAGTGAACTCTGGAGAAACTCAGTGGAAGGGGAATGACCATGCTGGAGTTGTTAGGGATGACATCAGAGACCTAGCAAATGTCAGAGCAGTTGATGAGGAAAGGCCAGCTAAGGGTGACCTTTTGTCCACACGTGGAGAAATCTATATTTTACCCTGCTGAGAAAATGTAGCCATTGCCCTCAAGTGCCACAATGTGAGGGAATTCTATCACTAGTGATGTCTTTATCTGAAGAAACATGTCTCTGATTCGGATGTCTTTTAGTTACATGCAGAGGAGTCACACACAGGAGGTTGTGTGGCCAGGGAAAGCTAGGGAGAGAAGGGAGCGGGTAGAAGAGCATGTAAATGAAGGAGGAGAAGGCACTGCCTGGCCTCGGAACTCCCTATATAATCTACCACAATGGGGAAAGCATAGTCAGGAGGACACGTGGTAGATTTCAACAAAGGAAGTGGTCACCACTTAAGAAATGTCCACAGTGAAGAGAATAGCCAAAGATCCCAGGTTTAATTTCTCTGATGCACATTACCTAGCACTAGGCCAAAAACATCATCATGGTTTCTTCTAACACAAACTTCAAGATGCTATGTGCTCTGGACTGACATCCACCTCCTAATAGGTGTCTGGAAAATCCATTTTCTACTATATTTGTTAATAAATCTTAGTAAAGCATGGATTATAAAGAAATGTAATGTCTTAGCTCGAAGAAATCAATAATGCTTTTAAACAGAAACTCATTAGTATTAAAGATTATTCCCATTTTTCATTATATTGAGAAAGAAGATATGATAATCATATCAATGTGTGTCATCCATTGAACTAATGTGATGTCAAATGCATTGTCTAAAAAATTGAAGTGTCCCATACAGATCAGATATTATTTATTTATTTACTACCCTTCTTCCCAGCAATCCTTTTACCCCCGACACAAAATTCCTACCAAAGGACATTTGAGACAGCTTACCAAAAATGCATATAATTCATTAAGACAAAAATAGATCAAGAAATCAGAGAGCCATATATTACTATTAAAAATAGCATGCCATACAAATGATAAAATGAACAATGAATACATCATGTTCTATAATAGTGGTTGTCTTTTATCCTATAATCTAAAAAGACTCTATAGATATCAACCTATAAATAGTCCTGTTATATTTGCCCAGGTAATCCATTTTAGAGAAGATTAACATTCAACAAGGTATCAAGAAATTTGAGATTACCGTAGAAACAATGAATATTCTAGAAAACTGTTTTCCATCTTTTAGGCCATTTTCACAGGTTCATGGAAGAATTATAATAATAATTCTTTAACAAGAAAACCTCACTGGAATATTGTCTGTGCATGTCAACCCAGTTTTACTCACACATCTTCACAGTTATTCACACATATACATATGCTTTTGTTTCAGTGCATGTAGTTATATGTATACTTGCTTTGTAGAAAGAGACAAAGATATTCCCAGAAGGCGACTGCCGAAGGAGGCTATCAGGTTTCTTATTTCTTGTGGTGTGCAAGCCAGTACTGCCCCAAGACAACTAGACAAGTGGCCATTTGCCAAGCAGGATTTGATCACTAGAAGATACTTGTCCTCACCTGTGACCACACCTCCAAGGTAATTGTAACAAGCACCGGGCTTCCTTACACGTAAAGGTATAAAGGTGAGGTTACCCATGCCGACTAGCAAGAGGAGGCAGGAGCTTGGGGACCATGCTTTTACAAGGGATGTGAATCCACAAAACGTTCCAACGCCAACCAGACAGCTCACTCCTTGTATAAAAGAACACAATCAGCAGAAGTCTCCCAAGAAAGCACAATATAATTTTTTAAAGATCACTCTAAAGTAGTTTTTACATTCTACATAAACATTTCACTCAAATAGTTATTATAGAGTATTGCTATTTTTCCTTTTCCTGGTTGTTCTTTAATGGAGAACATTTCACTAACAAACCATGGATATAAAATATGAAATCAAGATCGTCTACTGCCTAGGAGAAGACAAACATCACTAAAAAGGATTAGTTTCTTTCGCTGTCTAGAAATTTTTCATAGAAGACCTTGGCTGGCCTTTTGATATTAAAACTTCCTAACAAGTATTACACAGGAGTTTTAAATTAGAACTTGCTGTCACCGAGACAGTTATAAACTGTTAAATATGTCCTTTCTATGCTAAGCTCCTGTAAAGTATGCACATGGCCATGGCCGGGACACTCTTCCTGACAAGTAGCAGGGTGAGATCACAGAGATGTTTGCAAGCTGCCTGCAAGTCCGTGCAGGTGGCCCTGTTAAGAGTGTGTGTGTGTGTGTGTGTGTGTGTGTGTGTGTGTGTTCCAAATAAGCCATACTTCTCTGCTTCTCAAATCATATACTTCCCTCCGATGAAAACTTCTCATGGAAACCACGTTGTATTTTTCAATATCTACAAACCAAAGAGTGACTTTCAAGCTACCTTTTATCCATTGAATTAATTTAACATCGAGTTTTCTCAAATAGTAAGACCTTAAAAAAAATCATTCTATTTTATCATTATCCATAAGGTAGATCATGATCCATAGGGTCTCATAATTTTACTGACTCTGAAACACTGTCATCTCTTAAAAGTATTTTCCTGTTACCATTATTTTTCACAAAACAGAAAAGTAATATATGAGGTCAATGGCCATATCCTAGAAATTGGGGGGTGGGGAGAGGTAGAGAAAAAGGAAACTCAGACTTTCACCTTTTCTCATTCCTATGTTTTATTTTGTTTATTTTATAATATTTTCCAACAACGAATATCTCCTTCCAAGTTCTGTTCTGGAGGTGATATAATGAACTCTGCTTTCTCCTATCTGACCAGCAAAGCCCATCATTAGTGCTTAATTACAGTTTATATGGTCACTTTGGCCAAGAAGAAAAGAGCAGCTTTGTTACAGTCAATGAAGTATTTAAAGCTATGCCCAAGACAGGGCTGGGTTTATTAAACACTTGTGTAAGCAATAATAAACATACATTGATCGGACGACTCGATAGATCTCTTTTCTGTGCTGCTTACAGAAAAAAAAAATCCAGGTAGAATTAAAAATAAATGGGGGCCCTGTATGCTAAAAGTGTCCACTTCCCTACAGGGCCAACAGAATGAGAGAAATATAATCCCTTCCTCCAAGAAAAACTGACTCTCCAAAAACACGAGATATTCCTGCTTCACGCTGACTATAACAAAAGGGGTGGACACGTCTTATATTCTACAATGATAGCTATATGCCTTGAAAGAAAGGCACAGGCTCAGCACTTTCCTTGCATATAAAGGTTGAATAAGTTGTCCAAGGTCACAGAGCAAGAATTCAAATCAAGGGGGTTTTGTTTCACAACATGAACACTTAAATCCCAAATTCTAACCTTCCTCAGCTTAAGCAAAGAAGGATGCTGCTTGCGTGGACCTTTTATGATTTTTAAACTAAAGAAATTATTCTTGGCTGACCTTCCTTCCAAAATTAGACCTTGCTGGGAGACAGAAACCCCCTCTTACTGTAGAGGCTAAAGAGACAGGCTACTCATTGCCCCAGCTTCTCCTGCAGCAAGGGCATGGCCATGTGTCCCAGGACAGCTGGTAGCATCCTGAGACTTGAACTGGGAGCCAGCGATGCCCAGGAAGGGGAGCAGGGTGAGGTGTCATTCATTTTGGCTGCAGCAGGTACACCGGCAGCAACATCTAATTTCCCTGAGTGGAGGGAATTGTGGTGCCAGCAGTGGTGTCTGGGGATAGGGGACAGTGCCGAGTGGGGCCTGGCAACATGTGTTGTCACATCTGTGCTCATCAGGACAAGAGCTATGTAATTACTGGCCAGGTCCTCGCTACTGCCTGCCTTCTTTCAGCTTCTTTTTGCTGAGCCTGCTTCTCCTTGCTTCCCACTTCTATGGTGGCTTCAAAAGTCTGTTTCCTCTTTAAACTTGTCAGAGTTTGTTGTTGCTTGCAACTGAGCTCTCTGCTAAACACTTGATGATAAGTTGCTCTTTTCACGTATTTAAGCATTCAGCAAAGTAATTGAGCTTGTTATATTTTGCAGCATTAGGTGAATTTCACATTATGTCTATGGAGAGTGACATTTAAAGTTTTATTATTTCTGGACTGTATCTCACTACTGTCAATATAGCTCAGCACATGCATGGATAAAGGCCAGTACGCTAAGCCCACTACATCCAAGGCTGCACACCCTCTGTCAGGAGGGAGGGAGGTCTGCATTGTCATCCTTGTTAGTTCTCTCCTGGGATCATTGCTCAAGGCAGAGAGGGTTAAAACAAAAATGAAGCTGGATAATACAAAAAACAAACTGCCTCCTTCTGCTTTTTTTTCTCAACTCTCACCTTTTCTTAGTACAAAAGTAATCAACACCACTACCTCTACAACACTCATGCATTCATTCATTCACTCATTCATTGTCTTGGGTGAACCATGACCTTGCTGCAGGACAGCTACACAGGCAATGGGGGAGCAGTCATCAAATAATCACAGAAATTCAATTTGTAAAGGTGACAGTTGCTCTTAAGGAAGGGTCCTGGGTAGTTTGAGAATGTAAGATGGAAGTCAGGATCTAACCTGATAAGACATGGCATAAGAATATTGGGATTGGTTAAGTGAGGATGTAGGAGGGGGCGGTTTGTTGGTTGCTGCTAAACAAATTACTACAAACTTCGTGACTTAACACATATTTCTTACAGTTCTGGAGGTCAGAAGTCTGAAATGAATTTCACTGGGCTAAAAATCAAGGTATCAGCTGGGCTAGTTTCTTCTTGAGACTCCAGGGGATAATCTGTTTCGTTGCCTTTGCCATCTTCCACAGGCTACTTGGACTCCGTGGCTCGTGGCTCCAGCCAACAGTGTAGAACCTTCTCTCTGACTTCTGCCTCCAATCTTACTTCTTTTGTCTTTTACTCTGATCCTCCTGCTTCCCTCTCATAAGGACCCTTAGGATTACATTGGGTCTACTTGGAAAATCCAGGATTATCTCCTTATTTATCTCAAAACCCTTGAATTAGTCACATCTGCAAAGTGCCTTTAACCTTGTAAGGTAACATATTCACAAGTTCCAGAGATTAGGGTGTGGATGGGGCATTCTGAGTAGAGGGAACAGCCTGTGCAAAGGCACTGGGGTAGTCTAGGGCATGGTTCATTTGAGCAATTGAGGGAAGTCACATGGAGAAAATTGGGAAGAGAGTGGCATGAAAGAGGCCAAAGAGAAACAAAGAGTACTAATCACACAGTGCAAGACTGGAAGACCACGTCAAGGACTTTGCTAGGTATCCTAAGCACAGTGAGGGGCCAAGGTTCAATTTGCAATTTATATATATATTTGAATTTTTGTACATAGTTCGGTTAAATCATAGATCACTATAAGATTTCTGGTTACCTGACTTGCATTTTTAAAGATGGTTGTGACTCCAGAGTGGAGAACTGGTTGTCATGAAGCATGAAAAGAAGAGGAAGAAGGAAGAAGGAAGAAGGAAGAAGGAAAATTATGCACAGTACATACCAAGAGAGAGACAGGGCATCAGATCCCGGGATATGTTTAGAGAATCAAAATGGGAGATGGAGTCTGATGCCCTAAGGAGAATCGTATCCTTCACACTCCATCTTATCTCAAGCCTGTTAGACCACAAGCCAGCCCATCTAGGGTGAGGAATCTCTGAACAGAAATAGGTTTTTAAAAATCATGGTTAGCAAGGCAGGGACATATATAACCTAGGGAATTGAAATAAAGTGTTAAAATAGCATTAATGGTAAATATAGACATATATTTATTTAATTGATGAATAAATTTGTGATCCAGAAAATCATAATAACCTTTAAATTTAGTCAACGGTCAACAAACTTTTTTCTGTAAAGGCCACATAATAAATATTTTAGGCTTTGCAACCCTGAAGTCTCTGTGGTAACAATTCATCCTACCATTGTAGCATAAAAGCAGCCATGTATCAATGGGCATAGCTACGTCCCCAAAAAATTGTGTCAACAAAAACAGGCTGCAGGCTGGTTTGGATCCAAGGGCTTACTTTGCTGACCCCTGATCTAGGGTGTCAAGTTTTAAAGAACTCCATGTAAAGGGCATTACATCTTCCTTTTTGATCACTTTTCAACCTTTGATAAGGGTTAACCATTTCTCCAATTCACTTTACTAAATAGTACATTTAACATGTCCATCTTTATAATAACTATATGCCAATTACACAGAATCTCACAGTTTTCTCTTAGAACAAAGGCTACAGTTTGCCTTTACTCACCTCACTAAATGGCCATACTTTGTTTCCTAAAGCAAAGGAAGTTAACATTGTGGGCAGAGTGGATTTTACTTCCAGGAACTTAAGCTAGCAGCTACCCCAAATGACAGCTCCTCAGTTATACTAAACCAATTGAAAATACTTTTTCAGTAATAGAATTGTTCATGAATGCCCACTTCCTCTCACATCAATGGTTGAAGATTATATTTCCCACTCTGTGGCCAAACGACTTGCTTTGGCCAGTGAAATGGGTTTTGAAGTGTTGGGTGTCAATTCCAAGCAGAAATTTTCAGTCAGGTTGTGCTTCTTTTCTCTTAGACTCAATGGTCTCTAATGTTCTAGATAGAAACTGGTGTATGAGCCTGGACTCAAAGAGAAGACAGCCTGGAACACAACTGCAGCCCACAATCAGTACATAAGGGAAGTACATTTTTTTGTTGTTTTAAGCCTTTGAAATCATGAGGTCAATTGTTACTGCATCATATCTTAGGCCATCATGATGAATAAACTGGAAACCTCTCACTCAAACATAGAACATCATTGTTGGAAAAGCCACTGTTAATAAGGAATAACTATATTCTATATTGATGTGATAAGGATCCTAGTAGCAGTCAGCAACAGCTCAATGAAGTTAAACTGAATTGATGGACAAGCTACATAACAAAGGGCAAAAAACACATTTTGTGAAAATGCATTTTAAAAACTAAATCAACATAAAATTATTTTACAATTTCTCATAAAATTGCCAACTTTCTAAACTCTCAGAAGATCTGGGTGATTACCTAGCATTTGTACATAGCAATGATGGACTGGAGCCGATTTCTGACTGCCCTCTCTAAACATGGTGCCCCCTCTCCAGTTTGCCACAGCCCTTCCCTCACATGTAACAAATACAAATGCCCTTCACCAACTTCCCCTGGGCCTGCCCTTCCCATCCACCATTTCAGGCTTTGTACCTGACAGACACTTCGTCTATACCCTTAGTCAGTGAGATCATTGAGACCAATGACTGTGCCTTCTTCATCTTTGCATCCTTGGATCTCATATTTGCACAGTGCTTGGAATATAGTATGTGCTCAGTACATGTTGGCTGAACACACAACTGCAATTGAACTTCTGTACTAGAAACTTCTGCAGAGTTAAAAACTTAACAATCAACTAGGCTTCAGATTCACTTTGAAGTGATGAGTATATCAATCCATCTAAATATTCATTAAATCCAAGCAAGTATTAAAGAGAGTCTATATGCAAAGTAGGAGAAAAAGAACAGAGGCTGGAGCAGTCAAAGGAATGTATGATATTGGTAAGTTCTGAAGCCTACAGGATGTTGCCCAAAATTCAGTTGAACTTCTAAGGTATTTTAAAAAGCAGAACATTTAAGGACATGTTCATCCCTGATGTTTAGTGTCACTTAATATGAGACTCTTGCTCCAAGCCAGGTGTGGTAAGGTTCATCCAAATCTCAGGAAGAGAGAAAAAAGTTGATGTCTGTGAACCCAGAACTTTAATGTTAATCACACAGGCTATATCCTTTTCCCAAACCTGTTTATTTCACTTCTCCGTCCTTCCCTCTCTCCACCCTTTTCCTTGCTCCATTACATTTTATTCTCTTCTTGGGGGACGGGGGATGGGGGGAGAAGTAATTCATGCTGCATCTTCAGACTGTGTGCAGAATGTCGTCTCCCTTCAAGGTGAACAACAGTAAGTCAAACTCTTCATTTAAAAGGTGAACATAGGATCCACAGTCAGCAAAATAATTATACCCACAAATCAGCAGAATCTCAATCCAAACAGATAAAGTATGAAGAATCACTTGGCTGTAGTATTTATTTACTTCTTGATAAACTTAAGAACAGACTTTCAGATGTGCACAATGTTTTTTCATTTACAACTTTATGTCTTTACGGCAGTAAAGAAGTGATGGAGTTGCACTGATTTATTTTAATGAAAAGGAAATAGATATAAAAAGCTGTAATTTTAATTATATTGTACTTTCATGACATACTTGATTTAATTAATTTAACATTATTACCGCTTACAGTATGACATTTTATAAAGCACTGCTCTTAAGCAGGACTCTGCATTCAACTTTACTCTCTCTAGTGGTCTTATCATTTATCTGCATTATGCACAGTTTTACAACAGGAGAATAACAATATCTTGTAGAAAAATAATAAACTCAGTGAAAGGAACTTGCTCAGAGTGCCTGTACTTTATTCCTAGGTGAATTTCTATTGTCCATTATCATTTATATCTAATATGAACCATTCTACACTGCTTGCCTCTAATCCCCACTCTTGTTAAGAAGCTTAAGAGGAGAATCACTTGATTTCAGGGCCTTTTGGAGTTCAAGGGCAAAGTGATTATTTCCTTAAAGGAAAAAAATAAAGATCACGGACTCATCACAATTTCCAAAGTTCAGCTCTTTTTGCTTCACTAATTAGAAGCCAGACCAAATGCATATCTGGAGGCTTTTATACAAGCGATCAGCCCTTTACTCTGGGGCCAATTATAGAAAAGTGTCTTTTACACATTACTCTCTGTGAATATTTAGTGTTCACATAAGCTGTCATGTTTCACCATGAGTCATGCTAAGACCGTATAATCACATAGTTGAAGAGCTAATGATATGTTTGCTCTTCTCAATTTAATTTACAAGTATAACTGCACTTAAATGCCTATAGCTTATCTGTAGCTTAAAAATAAATGCATAAATATACATATATGCACAGTCAAAAACAAAGGATGCTATTTAATCAGTAAATAAGATCATGCTCTTTCATCTGGAAACTATGTTTCTATGTCTAATTCCATCCATAACAGTATTTTGTCTTTGAAAAATGACAGCAACAGTTGAGTGTATTTATTGAGAACTTGGTTTGGATACCAGCCTGAAATGAGTAGTCTTTTTTGATGTGTTTCAGAGAACTATTGGCACATTGTTTATGTATTGGGTTGGCCAAAAAATTCATTCGGGTTTTTCCTTACGATGTTAAATAGATCTATTTTTTAAAATGGCTTCACTTTCCCAACTTTATTTATCTGGTAGAGAGAGAGAGAGAAAGAGAGAGAAAAAGGAAGAGATTGATCCTTCCTGACTGAGGAATTTGCTTATGTAATTATGGAGGCTAACAATTCCAAGATTTACAGTTGGTGAGTTGGAGACCCAGGAAAACCAATGATGTAGTTCCAGTCCAAAGGCCAGCAGGCTAAAAACCCAGGAAGAGCCAATGTTTCAGTTCAGTCTGAAGGCAGGGGAAAACAAAACAAAACAAAACAAACAAAACAATGTCTCAGCTTGAAGGCCATCAGATAGGAAGAGTTCTTTCTTACCTGCAGGAGGGTTAGATTTTTATTCTATTCAGGCCTTCACCTGATTGGATGAGGCCCACTCACATTAGAGAGCACAATCTACTTTACTCAGTTTATCGGTTTAAATGTTAATCTCATCCAAAAACATCCTCACAAAAACACCCAGAATAATGTTTGACCAAAAGTCTGAGCACCCCATCGGCCCAGTCAAGTTAACACATAAGACTATTCATCACATCAACCAACACTATTGCTGGTCAAAATCTTCATATGTTTGATTATGGTGGCCCAATGATGTCTAATTTATGTAAGTCATAATCTAAAAGGGCTTAGCTCTTGTCACAGCTTTGAAAATTTGAAATGAGAAAACAGGAAAGGCTCACCCTTAAGAACTAGGCAATGGTACAATCTTCTCACAATGTAAAGTCTATGCAAAGAACATAAGAGGTCTTTTAGAGATATGACACTTAGAAACCTCTGAAGGATTTGTATTAAATGTGATGTGTGTTTATCAACAATTCCACTTTCTAGAAAGGGTCACCTAATTGTGATGTTACAAGTGACTGTTGTCATTGAGTATTATTAATGGTTGAATGGTGGGAAACAATGCTCACAAAATAATTTTCTGTGTCTTCCACTGGAGAGACTACTTGATTATAGTTGACAGAGGAAAAAAACATTGCTTCTTCTATTAACTGCCAAGGATAGAAAGCTAAGCTAATCTTTTTTTTTGTTGAATATTGCACTTAAGTCCACAAAGCACTTCAACATATGCTGATTTCCTATTTTTTGCTATGGGGGAAAGAGAGTATTAAACAGAAGATTTAAGGAAAGAGGAAGGGGTCATCTTGTCAACAACTATATAGGAATGTTGGGATGGTTAGCTGGGGCTTAAAATAGGATATATATTCTGAAAACAAATACTTGTAAATAGTTTTAAATGGCTTGGTTCTGTGTAAATGTTATACATGTAAAGGTCTCCTAGGTTCAGGATTAGACTGACACCCCCCCAAGATTGATGGTGGATTTTGTTTATCAGGCTGATAAATAAGGTACCTTCTCTTCTTCACATCCTACCCTATATCTTGTGTTTAAGTTGGATGCCCTTCCCAAAGAGAGAAAAAATTAATTCTTTAGTCAATGGCACATGAGTAAAAGTCATCCCTTCCTATAAGTGCCAAACAAGCACTCCAGGTTTATTTACCCACCTTGTTAATTGTATAATTGTAGTTTATGTATCTGTCACATAATTTTAAGGCAATCCAACCTAGAAGAGGTTAGCCAGGGTTGCTAAAATTTTCTTACGACTATGTCCACTTTTGTAAAATTAAATATTCTGGCTTTGATTTTAGATAGATCCAAATTTGGGTTCTGCTGTAATTTCAAATAATAGACTGCTTAATTTAGTAAGTCACAGTTTATGGTACTAAGTGCTAGGGAATTAGGTTAAACGAAAGAGAGTCCTTTCCTTTGAGATTTGAATAAAACTGGACTGAGTACTCTAGGAAGTGCTACTGTGGGGGAAGCACAGTGCCTTTTCAGATTCTTACCAACAAAGATATTTACTTGGCTCTCCTCTATTCTCTCTCCTTCCTGTTGGCACATTTTCCACTCACTCTGTGTTTAGAGCAGTTTGGTATCTCTTCAGTTCCTTTGCCCCTTCAAACCATGCCCTCTAGACTTTACAGAGGACTCACATGCATTAAAAAAAACAAAAACAAAAAACCCTGCTTCATTGAGTGTTAAGATATTCAGCTGAGCCAGAAGCTTCCCAAATCTAAGTTTTCAAGCATTGAAAATAGAGAGAATGACACCATTTAGAAGTCCAGAGGAGTGTCTAGTGTAAGAAGACAGAGTACGATAAGCTGGTACAGTCAGCTCAGGAATTACAAGGTTGGCCAACATGGAAAAACTATATTTTTCACTCCACAACTTCCTTCAAATGACCCAGAAACATTCAAAGAAACTAAATATATAAAATTGAATATAGAATCTGGTAGGAAATATCAAAGCTGGAAGTTTTTTTTATCACCATTCCAGTCATGACAGTCTCTGGGTTACAGATGTGGAAATCAGAGATAGATTCAGGAATCAGTTAATGAGGATGTTAATAAATATTTTGAGGATGTTTGGTCAAGGAGAGAAAACAACACCGAAAAAAATAATATAAACCAACAACCAACACTGTATAAAGTCTTATTTTGTTAAGAATGACAAACAATAATAAAAATTAAAGAAACAAAAGATTCTAATAAGATTTTCTAATTTAATATATGCATATTATAATAAAATATAATATTTGTTAACTTATTCGTTTGCTTCCTAAATGTAAATTAGCTTATGAATTGAATTGTAAGCCAAAATAAAGGCACAGATTGCTTAAATATATACAAAGCAGATGCTCTGAATATCCTTATATGCAGATTCTATGTATACGTGGCAGTGCCTGAGTTATGAATACCCACTTAAGAATACCTATTTATAATTTAGAGATAAATCCCACTTGAGACCATAACTCTACCTCTGTGAAATATATGAGAAGGTGGTCAACATTAGACGTTGTGAAGGAGCTGTCAAGATTTAATGAAAGTGTTAACTCATCATGATGCCATTTTGGACAAGTTTCCAGCAAGGAATAATCCTGGTAGAAATTTGTGGAGAAGCCGTATCTTTTTTTTTTTTTTTTTTTTTTTTTTTGCAGTACATGGGCCTCTCACTGTTGTGGCCTCTCCCGTTGCAGAGCACAGGCTCTGGACGCGCAGGCTCAGCGGTCATGGCTCACGGGCCCAGCCGCTCCGTGGCATGTGGGATCTTCCAGACCAGGGCACAAACCCGTGTCCCCTGCATCGGCAGGCAGACTCTCAACCACTGTGCCACCAGGGAAGCCTGAGAAGCCGTATCTTAAGCTGATAAACTGGTTGTGTTCTTCTTCTCCCAACATAGACCTCAGTGAAACACAGTAACATCACTACAGAGGGACCATGTCCTCTGACAATCACTACCACTAAAACATAAAAATTTCTGCTGTGACCACCCTATCCTGCCATATTTGTGCTTTGGCTGGCCCCAATCTACTTCTTAGATTCCCTAGAGTTTTCCTTAAACTGACTAATGAAGAGTAGTGAAAAATATAACTCCTCATTTCAAATGGTGTCATCAGGATGGTCAACTTGTTGTGCAATCTCTAATCTTTTTTTTTTTTTTTTTTTCCCCTGCTGTGGCTCATTCATTACATTGGAGAATCCATCTTTGGCTATTTTTGGCACATGGAGGAACTAACCAGAGTAATGTGTTAATTGGGAAAAAATGTTCTTTCTTTAAGAGAATCCATAAAGATGGAGTGAAATATAGTTGGACACTGGAGTGGTCTAGAAATGAATGTAGCTTAGATGAATCCATGGAAAAGAATGGAGATGTTGGTAGTTTTGAGTAGAAGGTCCAGGATAGCATACATTATTTATAGAGGAAAAGGTAGTCAAATACAGACCAATGACTGACTCAGGCAGACAAAAAGAAAGAGTTGTGGAATAAAAAAAAAAAAAACCATAGTCTTAGGAACTAATTCAGAACAAATTTGATTTCTTTAAAAATACTATTATTATTATTTTATTTATAAATTTTTGTAGAATTAGCAATAGTGACATGGAAAACTAATATACAATTTTAGTTCTCACACCTTACTCTCTGAGCTTCTCTTTATCCCAAGGTCCAGGTCCATGTGTAGATTATCATCCTGGCCCTCTAGCCATAGACCATTGAGTTATGGATGACCATCTGGATGAACCTAATTCAATAGGAATTTTTTCTCTTAGAAATATGGAAATAATACAGTGAAATGCTAATAACTTACTGTTAACTGATTGAACATGGGGTGGTGGTGCAGATTACCCATTTGTTTACCTAAACTGAGGGAGTTATTCTACAAAATAGAAAGAAAAAAATGAAGTAATGGTGAAATTTCATGGATCCTACAGAAATAATAAGTTTATATTGGTTCCTGACTATCCTTCCTTGTTCCAATATGGAAATAAAATATGATTTCATATCTAACGTTTGATTCTATGACCTCTTTTAATAAATTACCTTTTTCCTTTGTATATGTGAGTTTGAATGGTTTCTCTTCCTTATGACCAAACAATTCCCAAAATATAAAAATAAAAGGGCATTTAAAGTTTCTGTATATATTTACTCTTATACAATATTTCAATATATGTCCAGTGTACAATATTCTAAATTTGTTTTGGGGTTAAATAGGTTTTTCTGAGATGTGCTCACCACCAGCTCACACTATAATAAATGGGTAGGAGGCAAATCCTGAAGAATGTTGAAAGTCATTCTTAAATTATTTTAAAACCATTTCTAAAAGAGGATTGAAAAAAAAACCCTCTTTTCTCTATTAGGCATAAACATTTTCCTAAGTCTGTATTTTCTAAATAAATTTCAGGAAAGAGATAATCCCAAGTGCCCCCAATTTCCAACCATATATTTGCTGTTTTTTAAGACATGCACTAACTTCCCTAATGGGTAGCTCAGATCCATGGGGAAATTCAAGACTATTTTAACTGACACCCACAAAATTGGAAATAATTTATGTTTGATTGAACAGAGAAATATATAAATTGTTAAAGTAGTTAATCAAAGTCCATCAACATATAGAGTGTTTTAATAAGTATAAATTCTTAACTGGAGTAAAGACAGTAACTTTCCTCTTTTCAAAGGGAAGGACTAAGGGTAATAGAGTTACCGTATAATCATTAGGTATTAATGTGGGAGAAATGTTATTGTCCAGGCTTCTGGTTACAGTGCAGTAGTTTATTTGGTTAAAAGTTCCTGCTGAGGATAATTAGAAAAGCTAGGTAAAATATAAAGATCTATCTACTTGAAGATTCTTCAAATCAACTTCAAATCATCTTAATTTTAGAAATATCATTAAGATTGTATGAGACTACCAGAAAACCCCAGTACCTGTCAAAGAAAAAATATAAATCATTTTGGAGGAAGATAAAATCATGCATGTTTCAAAGTATTTCTACAAACAATTTTCAAATAAAATATCAGGCAAAAACATGGTCAGGCCCATGAAGAACTCAAGACTGTATGAACAAACCCTGGAGAAATAGTTTAATAGAGGTTCTAGAATCTGGAATCATCAGAAACAGATTTGAAAGTGGCAGCTATGCTTACTTTGTTCCACAAAATAAAAATCTAAAATATTTGAGAATTTTGGAAGACATCTATAAGACAAAGATGGAAACACAGAAGAAAAAGAAGAGGAAGAGGAAGAAGGGGAGAAAGAGAAGGAACAGAAGAAGGAACAGGAAGAGGAGGAGATGGAGGAAAAAGAGAAGGAGGAGGATAAGAAAGAGAAAGGAGACGAGAAAGAAAAGAAAAAAGAGTCAAATTGAAAGTCTAGAGTTGGACAATAAATAAACAGAATTAGACAATTATTGGATGAGATTAATGGCAGGAAATGACAAAATGAAAGAGATAATTAGTGAATTGAAAAATACATTAGACAAAAACTTTCAGAACAGTGTCAAATAGAAAAATTGAAATAGAGCAGAGCAACAAAGCCTAATCCATGTAAAATTAGATTTCCAGAAGAAAAACGGAAGGAGGGAGAGGAGGAGGGAAGAAGAATGAAAGAGGGAGAGAATAGAACAGAACAAATGTTTTGAGGAGATAATGGCTAAAAATTGCAACACCAGTAAAAGATCTCAAACAAATTCAAGATAGTCTATAATTATAATTAGAAAAAATAAATTTGCACCCAGATATATCATATTACAACTGGTGAAAACAGGAGATTAAGAGAAAATCTTTAAAAACATAATTCCAAAGAAGGAAAATACAAATTTCCTAAATTCTCAGTAGAAAGAATAGAAGGCAGAGAGTAATGGGATATTTTTTGTTGTTAAAATAATATTAAATGTTAAAATGAAGTAACAGCCACCTGAGAATTTTATATCCAGTAAAATTGTCCTTTCAAATTAAAAGAGAATTATAGCAATTTTAAGACAAACATTAAGAATTGAAGAGATTTATCACCAGCATTCCTGTACAAAAGAAGAGCTAAAAGAGATTTTCAGAGAGAAGGAAACTAACACCAGACGGAAGCTCAGAGATCCAGGAAGAAATGAAAAGCATAAATAGATGAAAATTAATATCAACTGTAAAAAATAGTGTCCTGTGTTTATATATTTCGAATTAAATTTTAGCAATAACATATGAATAAGGAGAGTGAAATTTATTTAAAGTGCCCTAAATGTCTTGCACTGTCTGAAAAGAAAGTAAGAACACCAATCAATATGTCCTTGATAACCTGAGAAATGCATGTTCTAATCTCTAGGCTAGCCACTAACAAAACAGTGAAAGAATATATGACTTTCAAGCTAATAGAAGACAAACTGATAAAATTAAAAAATATATATTTCAAAACACTACATGTATATAAAGAAAAAGAAACTTAGATCATCAGAAAAAAATAGAAAACATTTAATAAAATATTTTACACTCAAATATATCAGCTAGTATATAATATATAAATGTAGTAAGTGTTCTAAATAAAAGAAAAAAATTCCAACTCTATTAAAAAATTCAACTATATTCTATAGTAGGTGATATCTAAAATATAATAAAAATATTATAATAAATTTGGAAACATTGAAAATAAAGAATGGAGAAGGATATAACATGTAAATACTGATCAAAAAGAGAAAAACAATTTTGTTTGCCTGTATTAATGTAAGACACAGTAGACTTGAAGGCAAGAAAAGTTCAAATGTCATAAAAATAACAGTTTCAATTCACCAAGAATTCAAGTTAGAATGCACCTAAGAGCATAGCCTCAAAATATATAGAAAAATGTGGACACAATTAAAAGGAGAAAAAGACAAATCCACAATCCTAGTGTGATATTTTGAAATATAACTCTCTCATCAATAAAAATCAAAAAACATAAAACAAGCAAACTGAAAAGTTAGTAAGGATGTGAAAATTTTCACTAACAATACCCACAAAATTAACCTTGTAGAAATACGTAGACTACTACACCTAATAGCTGCAGAATACACTTTTTTGAAACAACATACATGGAACATTTTTGAAAATTGACTGAATAATGGGCCATAAAGACAATCATCACATATTTCAAAGGATCAAAATTATATGGAGAATATGCTCTGATTGCAATACAATTATTAAAAAAGTAAGTAACAAAAAGCTAGAAAATACTCTTATGTGTGAAAATTTTAAAATAATCTCTTATACCTAACCCGGAGGTCAAAGAATAACTAGCAATAGAAAATTTTAAATATTTTCAACCAAAGAAAACCTGCATATATGAACATGCATGTAAAGCTTTTGCCAAATGGGATATTTATAAGTTTGGTCACATATATTAGAAAAGAAAGAAGCTAGAAGTCAATCATTTAACCATTTATCTAATAATTTTAGAAGAAAATGGCAAATTAAGCCCAAAGAAAGAAAAAGATGGAAATAATTTACAAAAATTATTAAATAATGTAGAACTAATATAAAATGACCAACAAAGTCAGAGTCTGTTACCTGGATACACTTAAAAAAATAAATTAAAAGACCTATAGTAAAAAAAAAAAAAAAAATCCTATAGTAAAAGCAATTAAAATGAGAGAGAGAGTGCAAAAATAATGTTAGAAAGGAAAATATCAATATCACTGCAGAGGTTATACACATTAAATAGAACACAAGAAATGTTATAAGCATGTTTAGTAATTTTTTAAATTTAAATAAAGTGAATACATACCTTAAAATTGCAAAACTGACACAAGAAGAAATAGAAAAAAAAAATCTATAATTAAATGATGTCATTGCACACCAAAAAAATGAAAGGATGGGAAGGGGAAGAAAAATGAAGGAAGGAAGGGAGGGAGGGAGGAGGAATGAAGGAAAGAAGAGAAGGAGGAGGAAAGGAAGTAAGAAAAGCAGGCCAAGGTCCAAATGGCTTCACTGTTGAATTTCATCAAAATTTCAAGAAAGAAGTGCCAATCCTATCACAGAGTAGTAAAAGAGAAACTTACTCTCCAAATCTTTTCTTGAGGATAGCATAATCTCATTACTAAAATCAGATTACAAGAAAGTAAAATTATAGTACCTAAATGTTAAAATTTTAGAAAATGAAATACAGAAAAATATAAACATAGTAATACATGATAACTAATTTGTGTTGGTTCAAAGTAGGTTTAATATTTAAAGTAATCTTGGATTCATAACATTAATCAAATTAAAGAGAAAAATTTTATGTACATTTCAATGGATGCATAGAGAACATCCAGAAACCACTTAAATATGCATCAATGGTAAGTGCATTGTGGTATGGTTTCTGTGGTTAACACAACAGAATACAATTCAGCAATAAAAATGAAGAAACTAGAGCTACATACACGCAAGAACGAGTTATAAAGACAATGCTGATCAAAGGAAACCAGACACAAAAGAATAAATGTTGTTTAATTCCATTTGTATAAAGTGAAAAAAAAAAGTTAAACCAGTGTTTAGGATGCATGCTTAGGTGGTATAAAGAAAGGAGAAGGTGGTTATATAAGTACCAGGACAATGACTGCTTTTGGTAAGAGGTATAGGAGGTATAACTGAGAGCAAGCAGCTTCTGAGATGTTGATCACGTTCTATTTCTTGACCTGGGCAGGGATTATATGGATGTGTATGTTGTGATAAATCATTGAGCTGCTATCTTTGTCTTATACAGTTTTCTGCACAACTTTTGGCTATATTTCATAGAAAGTCTTTACCAACCATATCCCACGCACAAAAAAATAGGTGTAGAGGTCTATACCACGAATGTGAAAAACTGATATTTAAAGAATCATTATTCTAATGGCTCATGTTAACAAATACAAAACATCACTTATTTGGCCTTCCTTCTTACTTATACATCAGGTAAGGACAAATTCAGTGTAAGGACATACAAAAAGTAAAAGCTATACCTCATATAAAGGGAAATCATTATTTAATATCATTTTGGCATTCTGAATACTTCACAATTGAGAGAAAAATGACCTTAGCCACTGAAAATACACCAAAACATTTTGTTCATGCCTTAACTTTAAGAACTGTGCTTAAAACATGAAGCATAAACATAAAACCATAGCAGATAATTCATAGTTAAATTATTGTAATAAATAACTTAGTTTACCCATGTAATTTTAAAAATTAACTGTACCAATTGCATACTTTTCATCTACTTTGTTGTGCAAATACTTTAGCAATTAATCCATTCATTAGTTAGATTGTCACTTTAGATCTATCAAAATCAAGACGCTCCTCAAGGAAAGAACCTGGGCATTATTTTTCTTTTATTACTTCTAAAAGCACCCATCAACAGATTCTTGTTAATGGTTTCACTTAATTTTGAACAAACCAAATCTGAGGCAAAATCTGAGGTAAGGAAGAATATTTAGGCAAGGATGGCATGAGTTATGAAAGTCATAGTTGAAAAGGCTAGTGTGGAAGGAAGGTCCCATCCTAAGAAAACTCTAAATTTGAAGGAAAAAAAAAAAAAATGCTGGTTCTGGAGAGGCACCAAACAAACAGACTCTGCTGGTAGATAGGACCAACGTAGAATTCCACCAGAAACCAAACATTTTGGAAACATATAAGCCATGCTTTAACTGTGTAGCGTTAACTCTAAGTTGAGGTGCGTGTGGTTTGAAAGAAGAAGAGAAAGTAAAACTGACAGGAAAAGAACAGGAAAGGAGAAAATTGGGAGGCTCTGGAAAGAGACACAGTTTTTGTGAGATTCACTGCAGAGGGCAGGTACACAGAGGAATAGATACTGAGATAGAAAATTATTGTGCGCAAAGCCAAACATAACTCATTCCACACACATACATAGTGATTTTAATGTTTGGCATTTTTCTCCACTCTTTTTTAGATTCTTTTCCCATATAGGTCATTACAGAGTATTGAGAAGAGTTCCCTGCGCTACACAGTAGTTCTTTATTAGTTATCTATTTTATATATAGTAGTGTGTATATGCCAATCCCAATCTCCCAGTTTATATCCCTACCCCCGTTCCCCCCTTGGTAACCATAAGTTTGTTTTCTACATTTGTGACTCTATTTCTGTTTTGTAAATAAGTTCATTTGTACCATTTTTTTAGATTCCACATATAAGAATATCATATGATTTTTGTCTTTCTCTGTCTGACTGACTTCACTCAGGACTAATGTTTGGTGTTTTTAAAAGTTACTGACCCTCTTTTTTCTCTTTTATACCAATTTTCTCAGAAGCATAAAGATGCAGATCTGACCAAATTTTATCAGCCAAGAGAACTCCCCTCTGCCCCAGTTAATGGATAGGTGGTTTAAAATGGTTCCTGGCAGGGATATATAAAATTATTAAAAAATAGAATAGGAACGAGAACCACTTAGCAGTTCAGGTCAAGCCCTGTAAGCCTCTGAGCAGTCTATCCCTTCAGCAGAGAGATTAGGGAAGCTCTTGGTCCAGGGGCAGCAGAGGGCACTCCAGGCCACATCAGGTTAAGTTGTGGTCACTTTATCTCTTGTTGTTGACGCAAAGTCCCGAGGCCATGGCCCAGGATTTTCCTGCAGAAACGTGTTTACAAGCAGGTCAAGGACTTGTAGACAGATAACCATTAGCAAAACAACTTTTCTATTGACAACAGAGCAAAGAAAGGTGTGTTTGCAGATGAATTATCACTTGCTTCTTAAAGGAAAAGAAAAGAAAAGCTCAACCAAGTCACTAAATCCCAGCTTTCTTACCCCAGGACTAAATTCTCTTGTTTTTCCCAGTGTTACATTCATACCTTACCAACTTCAGAGAAATCTGCAGTGACACCTTTTAGCCTTCAATACCTATAAATTATCCATTTGAGTCTTATTGAGATGAAGAAATGATTTTATGCAGGAGTTAAAAAATAACGAAGTAAATATCAAGAAAGTATTTAAATCTCTTGAGCAAGTCTTGGGAGTGCCTTATTGCCGGGGAAGGAGAATTCTCAAAAAACTGCTGACATTTTCTGGTTTGAACCTGTGTCATGGCCTTTAGGCTGCAGATATTTTGGATGAAATTCTAAATTTATAAGGATTGAAGCCAGAAGAAAGGAAGGATTCTAGGTCGTGGAGGCAAGTGGAGGAAAAGCAAAAGAAAATCAATCAACAAACAAACAAACAAAAAGATTTCAAATACGGTGATCAGAACTCACAGGAATGAAAAGCTTAGCTAATGAACACGTTTAAAGCTTTGAAAACTGTAGCCTGTTTCAGCTCAGAGCGTGATGTAACTGGTGCATAGAAGCTGGGGAGAAATAAGCCTCTCCTGACATGGCTACTCTTATGCTAAAGAAGGGAACTTACATTTTCACTAAAGGAGAAAAATCTGAACTTGGAAATCTGCGAATGGGTAAATATGAGCTGTCTCATTAGAAAGATACTTCTCAATTAGTTTTCTTTTCATCCCTCTTGCTTTCGGCTCTCAGCCCTCTTATGCACAACCCACACACACACAGAGTTCTGCACTAGCCAAGGGTCAGAAAGGTTCCTGCCCATTTCTCTCCATAGAAGTCCTGACAATGTGGCATGTGCAGTGTCGACAATGACATGCCACTCAAAATCCCTCCCTTCAGATTGTCCCTCCCTTTAAAGGAGACAGCCAACGTGAATGAAACACTTTTTTCCCCCCCGGGGAAGTCTGACTTGCTTTTATTAACCCAGATACAAAGTGCCACTCAGAGGCCTCGGACAGTCGAATTCTTTATTCCCTTAACTAGCAATTCGTTTGACCCTCAAGAATAGTATTAAAGCTCCATCGTGTTTTATATTTCTTATTTATTTTATGCTCCCACAGCTTCACGAAGCATGCTTCTGAAAACATTGTCATGTACCGTAAAGTCTTCATATTAAAAGCACGTTTTAAATGGTTTCATCTTAACATGCTTCTGTCACTCAAATTGGAAAACTTTATGCTAGTTCCTTTCCAAGCTGTTAAAGATTAGCTTGATGTAGATAAGACTATTCCCCAAACTCATTATCTGTCTTCCAAATGCACCTTAAGGACTCCTTAATAAAGTCAAGGTTACGCGAAGAGTATTTTACTGAAAATCAGTGAATGACTATTAATAAATTTGCATTACAGAGGAGTTATTTCATCTCCGCCTCTCATCTTTACAATGAATGATCTTTCTCTTTTATTAGGTTTTTAAACAATAAGCCTATTTATTAATTTTATATCACCAACAAATCAGTAGCAACTGGTTGGAAGCAGCTAGAAAATATCTCCACCAGTTTATAAACAGATGTACACCATCTATTCTACTGTATACATTGCACAAATATCTTTGACCTCTACATCACCCCAAAATTAAAACTCTGCCCCACCCTGCATCTTTCTTACCAGCATATAAAATACACACACACACACACACACACACACACACACACACACACATCCCTTTCCTAAGTAAAAACATGAATAGTTCCCACCTGATCATTATGTTTTTAGTTCTGGTAGAAGAAAATTCCAGTATGTATAATTAATATAACAGGTGTCTCTCTATCTCATACAGATCTTAAAGATACATCGAGTTGCAAACTCAGTAATTCTGTTGTCAACCCTACCTCTACGTAACTGGAACTCCACACAATGTTGTTTCTAGCATTTAGCTTTTCACTAAATCTACACCTTTCCTACCACACACAGCAAATATCACATGTTGCTTATGTAAGAATCACCTCTTTTATTTTGGAGTCAGGGTTTCTAACTACCCCACATTCTCCTGCTTTCTTCACCAGACTCAGGATCCCAGAGTTATTTGGAATGTGGCATTAGAATTTATCCTAAGCCATCATGAGGGTCTCCCATAAGGTAAGATTGTTTTGTAGTGGAATTTTTACAAATCTGCTTTTAACACATACAACAAAGGTGTAAGAAAATCTTTCAAGGCTTGCTTTATAACAAAGAAATGTTTTATGGGTGGCTCCTTTCTGACAAACCTGAGCCACACTCAAATCTTTTGGTTGAAACATTTTTCCCGGGGATCTTCCAAGCACTGGCTTTCCAGGAGTGATTTTCTCACCTTTCTGATGTAAGTCAGATTAAAATCCAGCATACGTGAATCATCTATCTTTATTGATCATGTCAGCTCAAGCCAAAATCACCATCTGCAGACTTGTAATCATAGTAATAGTGGTGCAGAAAGCCAATGAGATAATGGACCATTTAGAGGCTACTCCATCTTGACTCCTGAGAATTATTTTGGGCCCATAATAATGTTGCTAAAACTATAACTTCACATACTTGAATATGAGTAAATGGAATTTTTGTTCCCTGGGCCACACCTTCTCAATAGAGAGACTCTTATACTGTTCAGTGCCTTCCTGGTAGCCTGAGTTCCACACCAAAATTTAGAGCCCACAATCCACAGCTTTTCTAATGGTAGAGGACAAATCTGGCTGCATATTGTAGGAGAAAAGGATGAACTAAAGATTTCTCAATGTTTCTTCCATTCCTTTCTTTGTAAAACATTCTGGGATATTTTGTCTCTGTAGTCCTCCTGAAGGAGGCCAGCCTTACCTTCTGTCTGCCTTCTCTCCCCTTTTCCATCCAACATGATTCAGGACTGATGGAGTACAGGGGCAGAGGCCAAGGAGGCCTACGGTGTGAGCAGCAGGGCAGTGCTGTCCCTGGCTCCAGTTGACAGCAGCCCCTGCCTGCAGCAGGGGGCTTCCAGGGATCAGTACGGTCACTCCAGATGGTCGCCATGCAACTAATCCCAGTGACGGTGGGGGGATCTGTCCTAGTGGAAAAATTAACAATTCACAGGAAAAATGAGATTTAAGAGACAGAAGTTGCAAATGAACCTATAACTAAAAGCCTTCAAAATATTTTTACGTCTTGTAAAAGAGAATCATAAAAGCAGCACATGAAATAAAGAAAATATCAGTGACATTTTATACATTTTAAATTACTGATAATGAGTACTGTATATTTTAACTTCCATTTGCCATCCTTTACTTGCTGTAAATTTTCAGGATCTTCCTCTGGCTTCTGTTTCAGTGACACTTGGAGATTAAAAAAAAAGAAGAAGAAAGAAAGAAAGTATACCAAAATGTACGAAAAACCAAAAACAACTCAAATACCATGTATATGTTCAGTTCCTTCTTTGATTTATTGGCTTCTAACTTGAGGCCCAGTGGGGTCCTGAGACCAACCCCTAAATATGAGCTTTTCTTCTGGGCTTCAATTCTGGTTCTGTGATCCATTTTTGAACCATCTAACAAGAGATGGGAAAGTACTGTGATCAAGTAACACACTTTAGATTTAGACGCAGACCCATCATTCGCTAGCCATTTTAATTTCTATAAATGTGAATAATAAAAGTAGTAATTAAAATAAAAGAAAAATGACACTTTATACATTTTATACAACTATTTAACCATGTACAACTCTGTTTTCTGATCTGTAAAATTAAACAACATTACTAACTTCAAAAACCTATTGAGAGAATTAAATTAAATTATTTAACAAATATTTGTCCTGTCTCACTCATCATAGCAAACAACTAACGACTGATCTTTCCCATACATACATGCAAACATACACACATACATGGCATATATATGTATGCAGATATAAATATACACAAACACCATTATATGTAATAGTTGAATGATAGCTAGCTGGGATCATGTTGTATCTATGGATTAGTTTAGGGATAATTGATATAAACTTTATAAATCTTCTCAAAAAACTAGCATTTGACCTTATTAATTTTCTATATTATTTGTCTACTATATCATTGATTTTGGATCTTGTTTTGATTAATTATTTCCTTTACTTACTTTAAGTTAAATTTGCTTTTGTCTTTTCATTTTCTTAATGAGGAAGTTTAAGAAGATATAAGATCAATAATTCTTTAATTTGTACTATAAACATCTGCTTTAATTTGTGCTATAAACATTTAAAATTATAAATTTTTCTGTAAGCACTACTTTCACTATAACCAACAAATTTAATATATTGTGTTTAATTATTATTTAACTTAAAATATTTTGTAATTTTTGCTTGTGATTTTTAATTTTTATCCATGGTTTATGTAGAGGTTTGCTGATAAATTTCCAAATACTTAGGAATTTTTAAGAACTACCTAGCAGTGCTATCTTATACCTTATCACTATTAATTTCTAATTAAGAACCAATGTGGTCAGATGATTAAAACTGAATGCTTTCAATTTTTCAGTATTTATTAAACATGTTTCAGTATCCAGTCTATATTCTATTTTAATAAAGGCTCTATGTATATTTGCTAGGTAATATTCAATAAACATCAACTAGATCACATTAGATAGTAATGCTTTTCAAATCATCTATATCGTTACTGTTTGCGTGTTTGTTTATTTTTTGGTTTGCCTGTTTTATCATATACTGAGAAAAGATTGTTAAAATCTCAGACTATGTTTTGCATTTATTTCCCTCTTTACTTCTGCCAAATTTTCCCTCATGTATATAAAAGTTTTAAAGGTGCATACACATTTAATATTGTTATAGTTCTTGATAAACTTGATCCTTTCAACATTATGAAAAACAAATTTAGTACTATTTTTCAAAGTCCACTTAGTGTAATATTTTTATAGGTAGGCACACCATAGTACACTTTTTTCCATATTTTTAATTTCAAATTTTATGTTTGCTTATAATTTTTAAAAATATAGTTGGGTTCTTTTTTCTTTATCTTAGTCAGAAAATGTATGTCTTTTAATTGATTTTCTAATCAAGTTACAGTTAATTATCAATATGATTCAACTGAGCTCTTCCATCTTGAACTTTTTCATCTTTATCCCATTTCTTTACTACTTTGTGTTGTATTCTTTTGTTTTCCATTTGTCTTATGTATTAAGCATTTAGCTATATTTTTGTGCTATTTTTGATGAATGTTCTAGTGATTACATTATTTATCTTTAAGTAATCATGGTCTACCTTCAAATAGTATTATACATTTTTTAAAACAATGCAAGAATCTTAAAACTATGTAATTCAATCTACCTTCCTCTTACCCTTTGTTCTATTGTTTTCTTACATTTTATTGTTATATACATTATATATCACACAATATATTATAATAATTTTTTGCTTTAAAAAGACATTAGTCTTTCAAAGCTATATGTATATATAAAAATAAACCTTTTATGTTTACCAAGATCTTACCGTTTCTGGTATTTAATCTTTCCTAAAGAAGATCCTCAGTTCCATCTGCTGTTATAATTTTCCTTTGACTAAAGAAAACACTTTATTTTAGCATACATTATAGTGTTAAATTTTATGTTTCAATTGATTGAGATTTAATTCCAGCTGAAAAATATTTTAAAAAATTTTGGAGAAAACCTCTAAGTTTAGAATACAGAAGGATAATGTGGATTACTATTTTTTCCTCTACCCTCCCATTTGAACACTCAGAAAAAGTGCTCCATTTCACCATCACTCAGAACAATGAATATTAATCAATGATATTTCAGACATCAGAACACCCACCTTCCAGGCATGTAGGAATCCCTCTGGCATTTGGGTATCTAACTTTTGGGTGGCAAATACCTAAATGCTACTGAGGTTTCAGTTAGACATGAGAGACATCAAAAGTGTCAGAGGATGTCTGGCCAACTATTGGTCTGTGCCCAGCAAGGACATATTTGCATAGGAAATTAAAGACTTCCTGGAAAATAATTTACCTGGAAAAAAGAATAAACTAAGCGCAAACATCATTAGCCAATAAGAGAGCCCATTCCCTCAATTTTTCCAGGAGAAAGGATGATCACTCTGAGTCATGAATTTTTTCATGAGTATACAGGGAAAATCTCTAAGGATGCTCATAAGAAATTTAGGGATATGTGCTCATAAGAATATTATTCTGAGTGTGATATTTGCATTTTTATGCTCATAACACTAGAGATATTTGGATTATATAAAGATAAAGACAGAAACACTGAAGAAAAGAGTGTTGGATTTAGCTGAACACTAATGTAAACTTCTAAGTTCTAATTAAAACTTGGAAATTAAAAGGCAAATGATCAACTCAAGAAAAATCAAAACCCAAAATAATAACCATTATATTCAAAAAGCTCTTAGGAAAGAATGCCTCTTTTAAAAACAAGAGAAAGCATTAAAAAACTAAAGTCCTTCACAAAAGAAAACCACATAGAAAATAAACATATCAAGAGTGTTTAAAAATGCCTGGTAGTCAAAATAATGCAAAGTAATATAACAAGAAAATAAGCTATTTTATTTATAAAAATGGTAAAACTGTTTTAATGATATATCCGATATTCTGAAAGTTCATTCAAAAAGAATTAAGAAGCTTTAAGAAGTTATGTTTTGATTTACTCATGGAAATCTATGCAGCCATACAAAATAATTTAAAAGAAAATATAACATCATAGAAGACAAACCTATAGTCTGATGTCAAAGAAAAAGCAAGTTACAAAATGCAATGATCTCATTTAAAAAAGTATAACTATATACATCCAGAAGTCTGTAAGGATATATGCATATATCTTTTATCAATATGGAAGTTAAATTTCCAGGACTCTAATGAATGAGAAAACTGTAATTATATTGAGTTAATGGGAAATAAGGGTTTTACTGGAAAACAGTAAAATGTATTACACTTAAAGCATAGAAAGTAACCTATGTAGAGTTAAAAAAAAAAAATCTGTTTTGGTAATTAATCATACTGATTTGCCTTCTTCAATCATCCTGTGAAATGTTATTTTTAACACCATTTATTGGCTAAAGGCAATGTGTTCCACTAACTTTGTTCTATTCTGATTTGAATTTTTTTAACCTTTATTAGTGTTTTGTTTTCTACCCTGTGTTTTCCTTTTGTATTGTTTTAACAGATATCAGCAATTTAAATACCCCCTTGGCTTTTGTATGCAATCAGATTTTGCATGTCCCTTCCTTTACTTTTATATATAAAAGGGGTGGAATTTAAAGAGATCTCATCATTTTACACATATTCAAGGAAATTGAGCTGAATACCATATATGTAAATAGGTTGTGGATTTTTAAATTTGGCATAATAATACAAAACAGTATCAGCTCAAACCTTTGGTTGGCAAAGCTGAAGTTGGCAAAGAATTATGACATCTCAAAATATAAATCATGATTTTCTGGGCAGAATTATAAAGATTTTTTTTCCCACTGTAATTTTATGTAACTTTTCAAATTTCTATAATAACATGTCACAATCAGAAAAAAATAATGAATGCTATGAAAGAACATATAGACTTGTGGTTAATTGGGGGAATAGCTCTAGAAATTACTTTAGGGGTGCACTAGCTGGCAGTAACTGGGTGGGGTTTTTTCCCTACAAACCAGAAGACACAGAATCTTATAATGTCATTTGGGGGTAATAGAAAGAGATAAATTTGTGTCTTCTAGCCCTGAAAATATCTTATTTGTCTGGTTTCAAGAAGAAAAGTGCAATAAAAGAATTTGAGAAGTCCGTAACAATCGCGAACATAGGTATGCCCAATTTCATGATGCACTTAAAGCTTAGAAAAATTATTTAACCTGATGCTGGCACAAATGAGGTTTGATGTAAGAGTATGCCAATTCCCATCGAGACTGCCATTTTAAGAAATAGGAATAAAAACCCAAAAGGTGGAAAAAATAAAAAAGGAAACATCTCTTCCTTGGAAACAAAATTGGATTTTCAGCATTTTGCAGTTTTGAATTTCACATGAAGATGACCTTAAAAACAGTGACCATTAAAACAGTTGTTAGAAAAGTGTATTATTTACGCGGCATGCACTTTTGAAATAGAGGTTACAGGAAGACATAATCAGACCGTACAGTGTATAACCTACTTTGAAAGGCGTAGGCAGCATAGCAAAAAATGTCCTTACATCACACTTGTCAAGAAACAGAAGTTTTATTACCAAGGAATTTCACTTTTGCTGCTTATTCTTAACACTAGCCCAGGGACTGAGCGGATTTGTTGATCTAATATAGATAGCGATGTCTTGGGTTTGTTCAGATTTATATAGACAGCATCTGGGGATCAGGAATTACATTTAAAATATAATAAAATGTCCCCTTGCACTTTAACTTACAAATACTATACTTAAAAAAGTAAACATCAAATAATCTCAGGTATCGTTCAAGAAAATGTTGACATAGCTCAAGGAGCCCACACAGATATCTTTGAATCATTTCTAAGTAAACTTAATAAACTCATTTTCACATTCTATAGCAGTACAATAAGTGATCATGCCTGGGAGAAAAAGAGATGTCAAAGTATTTGGTCTCATTTACTCCAAAATGCATGCTTTTCTAGTTCAAAAAAAAAAAAAAAGATGTCTCTCTAACACTATCAGAAAGATCCATTCAAACTAAAAGTAACCATATATAAAGGACAATCTATTACCAAGAGACTACAATAAAAATATCAGTAATCACGGATAAAAGAGCAAGAATGCTCATAGTATTCTCGAATTATTCACCTGAAGCACTCATATCACGGTCAGAGTTACCATTAGACTCTGGTGCTCCAGAACAAAGGCACTTTCATTTAATTTTTAAAAAACTCTTTGGGCCAAAAAACTTCCTCCCCAAATTTCCTTAATGGCAAAACTAGGAAATTCACTTAAGTGGGATTAAAATACAACTGAACTAAAAACAAACAAACTCCATTTTTCAAATTTCAAGTTCTACTTTTTTTTTTTTCATATCTAAGAGAGTGTTAAAAAGAACCTCCCTTCTCTACTCAAATCTCAATCTATTCCTATTTCTGGTGTGTTTGGATTCACAACCAGACCACTGAGAATGCACACTTAACTTAAGAAGGTAGTAAAATGGGCTGGAAAGAAGGCTATAGTTTTATAAATTAGCAAAGTTGAAAACAGAATTTTCTGTTAGAACAGTTAAATGCAAACAACTTTAACAAACCATACTTTGAGAGATGATATTTACAGCCACAATTTTTAGCCTATGGAAACTTGCAGCAAGGTGAATAAGTGCAAAAACAAACAAACAAACCAAACTTCCTTTATAATATTTGAAGATTTTGTTCTAAATATTCTTTCATTTTAAGTAACATTCATAGAAGATTGTTTACTCCCAATACACTGTTTGTGGCATAGAAAGTTACCTTCTAACACCAAGCTATGGACCACCATCATTGTATTTCAGCTAATTCTATTGACTGGACTTTAAAAAAAATAAATAAAGAAAGAAAGGCTGGATATAAAGATTATAGATTTATATTATATACAATAAAACATAAGCTTACTTATTACATAATTTCCATCTTAGGCTATAGATGTAAAAAGGAGTTTGATAAAGTTTATATAGCCTTAGTTTAATTTTCTCTTCATGAAAAGAAAAGAAAACACTGTTTTTCGTTTTGTGTGTGTGTGTTCTTTCTAAAAAGACATTGAATGGTGTGAATCTTTGTGTGTAAGTGTGTGTTGGTGTGTGAGAGAGAGTGAAAGCAAGAATGAGAGGGAGAGAAAGAGAGAGACAGACAGGAAGTTTTCTTAGATTTTCATCAATGACAAGCCTTTTTCAAAACATTCCACAAAAGGATTTTTCATTTTGCCACATAGGACTGGGAAACCCCACATAAAACACAAAAGCACTAAAGTAGCACATTTAGAACACAAAAGCACTAAAGTAGCACATTTTTCAAGTAGGTCCTATCACCTCTGCACTGAGGACATTTCTTTCAATATATGGAACCAAACATGGAGAATCTGGTAGCTAAGTTATTCCTCTGCAGAACTCAACAAAATGAAATAACTTCTATCTCTAAATGGCAAGCTGCAGGTTTCCATCTGCTATGGGTACAGTTGGCACTTGGTATCTGAGGTTCATGCATCATTCAATGGGTGTAACAATTCCCTCTGCTGTTGGTTGCATCTGTGGATGTGGAACTCGGGGATACTGAGGCCGACTGCACTATGCCATTTTATATAAGGAATTTGAGCACCTGTGGATTTGGATATCTGTGGGGGCCCTGGACCCTATTCCCGTGGATACCCAGGGATGTCTCTACTCTGATGACACCAAAGAAGCATTCTTATTTTTGAGCACATTTTGAAAACTTAAATAAACATAAATAACTTTAATATGGTTAAACATTTATTTGGAAAACATGTCTTCCAAAGGCTTGTTAGGCAAGTTACCACTCTAGGAGTGAAAGGAAACAAGGATGCCAATGTCACCTTGCCTAGGACATGGATTTCCACTAGGCAGAAATAAGTACCAATTCCTTTCTTTTGTCTAATTTTTATTGAAATTCAGCTACGTGCCAGGCACAATGCTAGGTTCTTTTCAATATCAGACAGCAGAAATCTGCAGAATCCACTTGAAGTTCACATCTACTCAGATGAGAATGAAAAGCAGATTTATGATAATTATTCAATGGGTATAAGGATGTATATCCATTAGTTCATTTTTGCATCATTAATTCATTCAAACTATTCATTCAAACTATTGATTTATTCAAAAACTCTTGGAAATTCCTGTGTCCCTTGAAACAAGCCTATTTTCCTAGGGCAAAGAAAGCCATAGGATCTAGGCCTGTCTGTTGTTATTACCAACGTTGTGGACATCATTTTTGGTATTCGCTGCTATCAAGATGGACAAAATGTTAAAAATGTCAATCATGACCTACGGGTAAGATGGGAATAAAGACACAGACCTACTAGAGTATGGACTTGAGGATATGGGGAGGGGGAAGGGTAAGCTGTGACAAAGTGAGAGAGTGGCATGGACATATATACACTACCAAACGTAAACTAAATAGCTAGTGGGAAGCAGCCGCATAGCACAGGGAGATCAGCTCGTGCTTTGTGACCACCTAGAGGGGTGGGATAGGGAGGGTGGGAGGCAGGGAGATGCAAGAAGGAAGAGATATGGGAACATATGTATATGTATAACTGAGTCACTTTGTTATAAAGCAGAAACGAACACACCATTGTAAAGCAATTATACTCCAATAAAGATGTTAAAAATAAATAAATAAATAAACTTGGTTAGACTAAAAAAAAAAAAAAAATGTCAATCATGTTATCATGTCCAAAACAGTCCAGCATGTCAACCTGTTACTGGTAGCCCAACATCAGCAGCGTCTTCAATTAATTTAACTTTTAGCGTAAGATTTATTTTATTTGAATAATTTTTTTCTCAAAATGTAGCCATCAAGTTTTTTGCATGAAAAATTGAGTGAAAAATACAGTTATCAATATATTTAATGCAGTATCGTTATATTCTGGGTGTAATTTTCATGAATATGTTTTATGAGGAGATAACATTTTTCAGATTGTTGCATTTGTGTCCCCAAAATAATTTGAAAAAATATTGTTTTACAAACACTCTTTCTTTTTAAAAGAAATAAATTTTCAGAAATGTTCAGTAGCCTTCTCATCATTCCTTAACACTTTCTTAAACTGCTAGTCCTAGATTAGAAAAATGTTAGTATCTGGATAATTTTTCTCTTCATCTCAGGGACCAAATTACAACCTTTCAATCATATTGATATCTATTCAAATTCCAACTTTGTATCATACTGCATATGTGACATTAAGCACCTTTCTTAGCCTCTCTGAGTCTCAGCTTCCTCATCTGTAAGATGGAAATATGAATGCCTGCCTTCTAGAGTTGTAGTGAGAATTAAATAAAATAATGTGTATAAAGCAGTTAGCATGATATCTAGCTCCCAGTAAATGCTCAGTACGCAAAAGATGGGTTGCTGGGCTTCCCTGGTGGCGCAGTGGTTGAGAGTCCGCCTGCCAATGCAGGGGACGCAGGTTTGTGCCCCGGTCCGGGAAGATCCCACATGCCGCGGAGCGGCTGGGCCCGTGAGCCATGGCCACTGAGCCTGCGTGTCCGGAGCCTGTGCTCCGCAACGGGAGAGGCCACAACAGTGAGAGGCCCGCGTATTACAAAAAAAAAAAAAGATGGGTTGCTAAACATCAGCAGCACTAATAGAACTAATGACCTTTAGTTTCTACAACTGTGAAAAGTCAATCCTCAAATTACTTAAAGGCAAAAGTGATGTTATTTTCTAATTCTTTGAGTGCTTATATTTATATATGGTATAATTCACTAACGTTGACAAATACTAAGGTCTTCTTCAGCACAGCCCATTGGACTTCCCTGATCATAGGAAGTTAGGTTAGGCTCTGTGATTACTCTCCACCAATGAAATAAAAGTGAAAGCCATGTGTGCTCCCTTAGGAGTAATGACACTTTCTGACTTGGTGTTGAACCCTTCATTTACTGCGGCAGTCATTGTGGAAGCAAGTGACGATATGGGGGTGTCACAGAACAAAGTGAACTGGATGGTTGAGCCAGCATGTGGAGAACAAAATGCCTAGAAATTTCCTGGACTCCCTGGCCAACTTTCAATGAAAAATAAACTTTGATTATATGATACTAATGATATCCTGAAATTGTTTGTTACTGCAGCCTGACATAGCCTGTGTTCACAGACAGATAGACAGAGACATAGTAAAGAAATCACATAAAAATGATTGTAAGATTCCCTTGCTTTGTTAGTATTTGTACTGATGTTTAGATTAAAAAAAAAAGAAAAAAGACCAAAGCCCCCTGTTCCCTTCCTCTTCTCCCTGCTCCCCCTTCTACTCTGCCCAGAAGCCACTTGCCTTCCCTCTAAAAGGCAAACTGGAAAAAAAACATGTCAATCGGTAGAGAGAATTCAGAGAGCTGAATGGCTGTGCCAATTCAATATCAGCTTGGTTTTACCGTTGCAATGTATTGGAACTTTGACCTCAAAAGATTTGCTGTTATGGTAAAAATTAGTAGTAGATATATTTTGAAACTTACAAAACATTAGGAGTAAAGGGAATGATAAGAAGAGACACTTAGTACTGAAGTGTCCTTTTGATACAGGTTTTATTTTCATCTTAGAGTTGACCAAAACTTGTGATCCATTTACCAAATTCTCAGGCCTCCTGGAGAGACTACTGAAACTCAGGAACTTAACGTGATTATTAAACAATAGATCCAGAGGAAACAAAAACCCAGAGCCCATGTTCTTGCCATTATACCTCAACACATTTACCTTAAAAGAAAGGTGACACAACACTTTCTCTGTCTTACAGAGGAGAGACATGGCTTCTTCTTTACTAAGAACTGATCATTTACTTCATTCCCTCTGCTGATATTCTGTCTTTTTCCATAGGATTTCTCAGTTTGGATCCTTGCTTTTCTCTTTGCAGGACTATTGGAATAGAAGTCTCATGCTGTGGCTAGAATGGCCATTCATTGCCGGACTCTCAGATTTCAATGCCAAGTTTATCTGTCCATCGCTCTCTAAATTGTAGTCTTTTAAACCTTGTTTATTTAGCCACCCATTCCTTGGATTTTCCAATGCCAGGTATCTGCTGAATTATCACATAGCTTATGCCACCTCATTCTCTCTGTTTGACAGGGAAACTGCCTGATGTGATCCAGCCTTTTATTCTGAAAATATAGCAGAGAAATTGAATGTAAAAAGGAAACTGTATTGTGGTATACACTTAAGCCATATTGAAATGAAAAGATAGATAATCCTAACTGTGTAAAATAACATGTGTTCCATCTATATCTGTCTTTTACTGATAACACAATCTGGAATCAAAAATCATCAATAATTTAACTAGATTAGCAGAATTGGTTAAAGATTTGAAATGGAAATGCCTTTTTAAAAATAATATAAATATGAAGCAACCTGAAGTTAAATAAAACTTGAAACAAGCCCTGATTTCAAGAAAATAAACTAAAAATATAGGTAAATAATAGAAATAGCTTTATATAAAAATGAATCTATTACAGAAATTAACTTGGGAAGAATATAGTTCCAAGGGCAATCAAAAATGTATTTATTTCACCCAGCAATTTGATATGTAAACTGTGCAGACAGCCTCAGACACAGCCCCCTGCCACTTTGGTAGAAACCCTCTTCAGATTAAAGCAGTGTTCTAAGCCTACAGATCATCATAAACTAATGAGCTGAAGGTTATCCTTATAGTAACTAAATAGCCTGTTTCCTTCTTTTTTTTTTTTTTTTTCCGGTATGCAGGCCTCTCACTGTTGTGGCCTCTCCCGTTGCAGAGCACAGGCTCCGGACGCACAGGCTCAGCGGCCATGGCTCACGGGCCCAGCCTCTCCACGGCATGTGGGATCCTCCTGGACCAGGGCATGAACCAGTGTCCCCTGCATCGGCAGGCGGACTCTCAACCACTGTGCCACCAGGGAAACACTGTTTCCTTATTTCTCAACGTGTCTCCCCAAATCGTGTGTGGTAGACACTATGGGCTGACCAAACCCTGATTCCAAATCCCCTGCTCCTTGGTCATTTTCCCATTTGCGGTGGCCTCAGTGCAGAGTTTTAGCCAGTGAACTGGAGGCAGGAATTCATTCTGTGTTTGCCCAGAAATCTTTTGCTTTCTAAATACAGGAACCACCATTTCTCATTCCTCCTTATTCCTGCTATAATCCAGAGTTGAGGGTTGGAGTTTCAGCGGTCATCCACTACCCATCAGGGGAATAGCCGTGACCTCAGCATTGTAATCATCGAGAGGTTGAGCTATTTGTATTACTCATTGTATAAGAAAAAAAAAAAAAATCCCCTGATTTGGAAGCCACTATAGGCATATTTGCTGTTACTTGTAATCAAGATGTTTCCTCAGTGCTTCAAGTGTCAACACTATTTTACTCCCTTTAAGGACATTTTTACAAAATTCTCGAACAATCTACTATTTTATCCAGTAACTTACGATTATTTGATCTGATAGATTACTTGACTTGTGTAAAAACTTGACTGATTCTGAGGTAGACGTCGTTTCAACAATCCCTTATCTGATCATACTACTGTAATTATTGCTGAGTATTAATCTCCACCAATTTCTATCTTAATTTCTACTAGATTAGAGAATATCACTTGCCAACACACAATCCAATTTTCTCAAATTAGAGAATAGACTTATTCTCCACAGCTGCTTAATCATCCTTATTTCCCTGAGATCCAGGAAACCCATAAGCTTTCTCTAAGTAATTGATTGACAGTATGGTATTTCAGTACATACTATTAATTCAGCCTTTTCAAGGTTGGTGTAGTCACTAAATCAGAAGCTTCATGATGATACCATCTTAAGTTCAGACTTGTAAATGCTGCATTCCCTGCCCTTAAGATCCTCAAAAATAAGCCTTCAATCACATACACACACACACAAAAACACTCCCCTGGAATATGGTAGAAAGAGGGAGGATATTTAAAAATCTTACGTGTGTAGCTCTCTTGGACTTCTACATCATTGTTTATTAGAGGTATGGAAAATAACTTTTGCCATGTTCATGACTTCAGGCAATTTTCTTATTTTACATGGGACAGTTATTTTGTTGATGGAAACAATGGGCTGGTATTGTTAATTCAGATAAGGTCAGAAAAATGATACTTGAGTTTATGATGAATATCAAAAGTTAAGATGAAAAACTATTCTACAGATCCAAGATGGAAAATGAGAAACTGGACACTAATGTTTTAGAAAATTTCAAGCAGAATTTTGAGCTATCAACTAAAAATTAAACAAAAATACGGGTGATTAAAATTAACCAGGTAAGAATCTCTATCTCTGTCTGGATTGATCTACCATCTATCTATTTACCTATCTATCTTATCTATCTATCTGTTAACAGGAGCATAAAGGAAACCTTTTAAAACACAGTAAAATACCATTTTAGTTTCAAAATCCTGTGGAATTTCATTAAATCATGATTAATGATGGATTTATGATATTCTCTTTTTTTCTTGTGAGCCAAGACAAGACTAAGCACTCATTAGTCCCTGCCTTGGACACATTTGAGGAAGACATCAACTGATAGGAAACATGGTCTCTACCAACAGAGAAATTATAAAGTCCCCAAACTCTCATTTAATGAGATTCCATTACTCTTGGGTCATGTGCAGAACTTAATAGATTGTGACTTACAAATATCTAGACGTGCCTTGCAACAGAACAATTCTGTATTCTGTGTTTCTCTATTGATATATTACCATGAAAAATCCAGTCTTACTAATGCACAGTGCTGCTAAAATCAAGAAAATTAAAATTGAAAAAAAAATGCAAAGTTATGTTACTCTGAGAAAAAGTTTCCCCTTATATGTTCTTTTTCTGTGCTTTCCCATTTGTATGCAGGCATACATTTGCATTTGTAATCATTTTATAGATATAATTTTTGTGTTCATCTTTTTAAATTTAACTTCCATGAGAGTCATTTTCTTACATTGTTCTGCATTTTCTCATTTTTCTTTAAGGCAAGTTCTACTACTCAGAATTACTTTCTGGAACTGAAAATATCCTTCTATGGTAGCAGTTAAATCTTTCCATATTTTTCCCTTGCCTTTACCAACATTTTTGATACATTGCCTTATTGAATAGAGATAGTCATTCCAATAATAGACCAACAGGTATTTTAGACCTATTCCAATTTTGGTAGTAATGTATCTAATTTGCAGATACATATTTTAAAAGAGATAGGAAAAATTAAAGTGGGTACACATGTAAACAATGACAATGATTAAAGGGTGGGTAAATGGAACCTCTGAGGAAAGAAAAAAGTGGATGAGATTATTTTTTCTTCAGAAAAGAAAACCAAAAACTGAGGCGTAGCTTTATAATGTTCTTAAAGAACGTACAGAATTATCACAAGAATGAATGTTTCTAGTTTACTTCTATTTTGTAATAGAACATGCAAAAATGGGTTTAAATTGTGATTAGGGTGGGTATAAAGATCCTATGATGACATACCTCTGGAATAGTGTTCTGAGAAACAGTCAACCAGGAAACATTTGAGGGGTATGCAATACTCAAGTGTTTCCCACCTTGCTAAAGGTGATGTGTGTTGCCGTATGTCGATTATAAGTGAGTGGTTCCATTATCCCTTTCTTCAGGACGCTGCTTATTTTCCAGAGTGTCCAGTATCTATTCTCAGTAATTATAGCCTCAGATTAATGTATCAATGCTGCAGACACCCAACGCTGCTATGAGGTATTCTCACAATGGATACCAAGCTAGTCCCCCCAGAAATATTTGGTCTTCAATCCCTACTCATTTACCTGGAGGTTGGGTGCCTTTGCATGCCAAGATCCCAAGAACAAAGAATTCTACTTAATATGGTTCTGTTTCCCCACCATCTCTCTTCTGTTTTATCCAGTCTAATCAGCATATGCATCCAGCTGCTTAAATGTACATTCCACCAATGAAATTTTTTGGAGATCTTATGATAGGAAAAAATACACCAACTAGGTAATTTTCTCATATGGTATAATTTTTTAAGGTAATTATAAAATGTACTTTTATGAAAATTACTCTCTTGGAATCATTTCTTGTTTTCCTTATTTTTAATCCTTAAAATTATCTAAGGTCTCTAATCTTATCCACAACTGTCTTGCCACAGGGAAAACAATCTTTTTGACAGAGATCTATGACTTCTCCTCTTTAGTGGGTCAAAAATTGTTCTATTTCTGCACTACAATTCTTTAAGTTCTTAAAAGCAGTAATTATCCCACCAATTTAGAAAGGTTCCATTTCATAACTATTTACCATACAGACTCTGGACTCAGACTCCATGAGTTAAAATTCTGACTGGAATGCTGAGTGGTCCGGTGGCCTTAAGAAAGTTCTGTCTGTGACTTAGTTTCTTTAATTGTCAAATTGAATTCATAGTAGAACCCATTTCCCATCATCATGGCTCTGGGATGATAATCCGCCATCCTGAGTTCCCATATCTTTTCTAAGCAATGTTCTGCATTCTTACCACCTCTACCCCATTATAAAATTTTCTTTTCTGTGTCCACCACTAAAAACAAACAAAAAGCTATATTCATAGACTGTGGTGATTTATGATCAGGATGTCCATCACATATTGAACAAATTTTCAGGTTTACCTCATTTATTCTCTCTTCTCTGTCCCATCACTATAAACTACATCATCTGCCCCTTGACATCAAGAAGTCCTATTTCATCAAGACTTTAACCAAACATAACTGTTACTATATTTCTCTCCCTGGGAGAATTTCAGTGCCAGATATTAAAATAATAATGCTGGGCTTCCCTGGTGGCGCAGTGGTTGAGGGTCCGCCTGCCGATGCGGGGGACGCGGGTTCGTGCCCCGGTCCGGGAGGATCCCACATGCCGCGGAGCGGCTGGGCCCGTGGGCCATGGCCGCTGGGCCTGCGCCTCCGGAGCCTGTGCTCTGCAGCGGGAGAGGCCACAGCAGTGAGAGGCCCGCGTACCGCAAAAAAAAAAAAAAAAAAAAAAAAAAAAATAATGCTGTCTCTACCTCATGACTTTAGGTTTGAGCCCTGGCTCAGCCTGTCTGTGGCTTTGTGGCTCTGGTCACATCAGTTCTCCTTTCTAGACATTGTTATTGATATCTTGACCTGGAAAGCAAGAATTATAACACACAAGGTTTTAAATGGGTTAACATAATATATGTAAAGTGCCCAGAAGAATATCTGGCAATGGCACAGCCATAATGAAGTTTTAGCCAACCTACCCCTGAATTCACTGAGCTAATATAATAATAGGAGCTTGGGATTAACATACATACACTACTGCATATAAAATAGATAACCAACAATGTGAAGCACAGGGAACTCTACTCAATATTCTGTAATAACATATATGGGAAAATAATCTGAAAAAGAATGAATATATGTACATGGATAACTGAATCATTATGCTATACACCTGAAACTAACACAACATTGTAAATCAACTGTACTCCAATAAAATTTAAAAATAAATAAATAAAAATAATCATCAAATTAAGTATATGAGATAATTTTATCAACGGTAAAGGCCTGTTACTGATAATGTCTTGACCATTGTTGAAATTTACCCCCTTTTCTGCTTGCATCTTTTTGCTTCTGTTGAGCTTGATTGTTGTGAAATTTGTGTCAATCTTCATGCTTCAAGTAGATTTGCCAAAGAGAATGTGGGACACTTCTGTTTTGCAGAGTCTCTGACCAGCCTTTGGAAAAGGAGCCTTGACATACCTGCTGTTGGGTTCTCTCTCAGACATAATAAAGTTCTAGATAAAGACTGGAACTACCTCACAAAACAAAGTGCAAAACACACCTTCGTCTGTTCCTTATAAGTTAATTAATAACTCAGTAAATGTAAGTAACCTAACTTGGACTTGTGAAAGTACTGGGCTTCTATCTCTAAATTAGTCTTTACTCAATTTGAGATGATTGCAAATTAGCAAAGTGAATTTAGTAGGATGGGGGAACCAGTGAAGGGGGCTTATTGTGTCCTGCTACCTCCTGATATTAATGATCAAATATTTAGGAGAGGTTGAGTAATGTCCACAAGACTTAGAGGTAAATCTTAATGGTGTTAGGCTGGGTCTACAAGGCATGTTGCTAAATTTCTTTGAGGAACAAGGGGAAGAAAAATGTTGCTTGATATAAATTCCTTTTAAATAGGCTTGATTTGGCTGTGATTGAGAAAAGAAAAAAATGCACTAGCAAGTGAAAAACAAACAGTGGAAGCTGTATTTTAAAAGAAAATTTCTGCTTTAAAGGCATGTTTATAGTATCAGATTAAATTAACATTTATCATGAGCTAAAAGTTTTTGTTAATGATTTCTGGTGTAAACTTAAGAAGAAACCTATGCAACAGAAATGATTATTCTCGGGTTAGAGATGAAAGACTGAAGCCCTGGTAGGGAAACCAATCAAAAAAACAACCAACAACAAAGTCCCATTATTTTGATACGTGGTCCAGCACAATTCAGCCAACTGCCCTCCTTCTCAGTTTCCACATTTAGCTCCAGTCACAACTGTGTCCTTGACTGTGATTATCAAAGTTCTCAAGAAATGATCCTACAGTAAGATCCAACAGTATGGAGCAATATGGAGATACAGGATGTGATTCCTAATTCTTTATAGGCATCTCACTTAATTAGACTTACACCTTGGACTATATATGGAGTGTCCAAATTATACACTAATGTGTCCGGAGTATAGTAGACAGATAGCAAGTTTTATTGAATTATGATATACATCCTTTACAATTTCATCTATCTTCCATTTACCTTAAAATATGGATTATAAATATGCATACAAATTTTCATAAATTAAAAAAAAACTTAAATAGGAAGAAACAGTGTAATTCTGACTCCAAAATACATTATTTTAATCTTCTTGTATATGCTTTAATTATATTTTACATATATGTGTTTTTAAACACAATACTAGTTTACATTATACTTTCTCTTTTAAATGAGCTATTTTCACTATGTTGTAAACATTTCTCCATGTCATTAAATGATTTTCTCTGGGGTGATTCTTAATATAAGCAAGTTATTGTATGTTTTCTTCATAAAAGTTAACATTAGAGGCTTTCTTTTTTTCATTAATTGCTTTCAAATTATCAAGCATTGTAAAGGCTGGGACATTATCATTTTTTAAACTTATTCCTTAATTATCAGAGATTTTAAACATTCATACAGTAACCAAGTTTACAACAGGGTTAATATCCAGGGTGTGTGTGTGTGTATACATGTGCTAAATTTAGCATCATCAGGATTATGTATATTCTGAAACGAATTGAGAATTTTCCCATCTTTTTATCTAATTCCTTTACTCTCTTATAGACCATGATTTTTCATATTTCTTGATAAATTTGAAAGAAGCTACCCTTCAAACAACCTTGACTATGCATTTTTTTAGTCATTGTTTGTTACATTGTTCTAAAGTTGTTGATATATTAATAACTGCAATTTCAGTAACTTTTACTTTCTTATAAAATTCTCTGTTATATTGAGGTTTTCAAATTTATTAATATTGACTAATAAAATTTGAAATGCATATTTTTTCTTCTGAAAAATTTCCTCACTATATGTTTATTGTCCCTTTTCCATATATAATTTTACATATTTTCACCTTTCATTTTTTAAATTACAATTTTTAGAGAGCGTTTTACAGCAAAAACTTCAAAATTTCTGATCTCTGATCTCTGAAGCTTCTCCTTTTTAGAATTTTGAGGTATTTTATCACCAATGTTATATACATTTTGGTAAATTTTCCAAGGAACCTGAAAAGAAAAGGTACTCTCTGATTTTGAAAAATATTTCTCTATTAAACTTTCCGATTTTTCTGTTTCTTTTCTCTTTTTTCTTTTTGGACTTTTTTATGTCCCAATTAGTTCGTTCTAAGTAATGTCACGTATTTTTAGTGGTTGCCATTATGATTACCCCAAATCTATTGGAATCTATTTTTCTCTAATTATGCACATCAAGATTGATGGAGTACATATTCAGAAATTTAGCATGCTTTTGCATCTTTTTCCTACTTCTCTCTCCAATTATCAGTTTTTATTTGCATAATCTGGAAATTTCCCAAATTATAATTAAGAAACCATTACTTTTACATGATTTACGCTTTTTTTCAAATGTTTTCTGATGTAGATGTTCATTCAAAGCAAATCATTGAATATCTCAAACTTTCCACTGTAGCAATCTTTATCTTGATTCACCTCTGAATCATCTGAGCTACATCTCAAGTTTACCTTCTTCTCCCCTGAATTTACTGTCTGCTGAATTCATCAAGTCAATACCCTTCTTCCACATACATTATCTTTTTATAGAGGGATTTTTCTTTAGTAGCTCACCCTTCCTCCACACTCAGCTGTCTGTTTCTTATTGGCCTCAGCCTCACAAACACTACTCACTTCTCTGGGTCAAGAAATCTTATTGGTTTCCTTGTTTTCCCACAGGGTCTGTAGCATTACCTTCTTAGGTATCCTGCTTTCTCATGGGAGAAGAATTGTGACTCACACCTCTTTGATTCTCTTAAGCCCTTCATTCTTGTATCATTTGCCCTTCGCTTACAGAAATTCTTCAAAAGTCCTGTTAGGGAGCTATCAGTTCCCTAACTTGGAGTACTTCTAGCTGCTTTCTCTGTATCTTATTGATTATTTCAATGTAGGACTGCCAATAAAATACAGGACACCCAGTTAATTTGTATTTCAGATAAACAACAAACAAGTTTTTGGAATAAGTATGTCCCATGATTGTTTTCTGTTGTTGTTCTGCTAAATCTGGCAATATTATTTACAGTGGAAATCTGAGTGGGAGATGAGGAGTTACAAACTGTGCCATCTACCTGGAAATCTACCATTTTCCCTCTCGTTTTCCTCTTTGATTTCTCTCCCAATTTAGGTAGTCCATTTAGCATTTAATATTTAACTCATAAGAAATTACAAAAGTAATGTGCTTGCACAGGCTACTAATGAGTCCATTTGCCCAGTCTTAAATCAAGGGTCAAACTCCACTCATCTCAACTGAGAGAGTACTGTGCCAGACAGGATAGACAGCAGCAAACTTGATTTCTCCCCAGCAGTGTCCATAATTGCCCATTGGTCACACAGTTCCTTCTTTTTCTTACAGCAAGCACTGAAAACCTTGCTTTGCAAAGATCTGACATCATTGAAGAGACTATAGCACACTCCAAAGCTGAGACTGTGAGCTACTGAAAGCTAGAAGAGCACACATTGCTCCACAGATCTCATTGTGGTGTCCTCCAAATTTTTAAATATGCTGCTGAGCGCTTATGATTTGTCTGCAGTGCACTGACACACCTCGTGCATGGTTTGGGAATCTCACTCTTAACTCATCCCTAATGTTATTGGACATTAATTTTGCCAAACTAGTGGATATCAAATGGTATAAGATTGTTTAATTTACACTTCCCAATTTATTAAGGAGATTTAGTATCTTTTCAAGTATTTCTTGGCCAACCTAATTTCCTCCTCGATTGAATTACCTGTTAATTCTTTTTGTACATTTTTTGGAAGTTTATCTTATTTTTATTATAAGAGTTCTTTATATATTCTACAAAGTCATTCCTGTACATTATATACAGACAAATATATTCTCTCAGTCAAGTCCTTCTCTTTAACTTAGTTTATTGGATCTTTGTCTGCTAAGATTATCCAAGTGGAACTCAGACTAAAGTACAGAATTTAAAACTTGAAGATTCAATAGATTTATCTACTTTAAACTTCTTACTTTATGGAAGAGAAAACCGAAGGTGATAAAATATGTATCTAAGATTACTCTACTGGCTAGTGGTACGAAAAAAAAATAGAAATTAGATCTCTTGATTTCTAGGTTAATATATTGGAATCATACCAACATATTCTTCACTGGGCTCTGGTTAAAATTGTATTCTTAGAGGAAAAAAACAAGATACACACACGTACACCCACACCCACATCCACTACTAATTCAATGTGTCTTGAATTACTCATATGCTAATTTTTTTCAACAAAAGTTATACTCAAGTGTTAAGTACCTTTTTGAGAGTTCTCTTTTCTTCCTCTGTCTTTCCTCTCTGCTAGGCTTCATTTGATAGCCATGAACTGTGGATAAAGAATAAATATGGCTTTTCCATATCCTAGGACTATCCTCTACCTTATTTATGTCTGACCTGGTACAGCACTGCTGACCTTAGAAAGTTTAATTGAGGCTGGAATTATATGGCACAGCTTGAGGCCACCTGAATTTAGAGGGTGTGACATACACAAAGACACACACGTATTGATGATGGAACAGTCTGATGAGCTGATGTGTGTGTGTGTCTTTAGCTCTGCTAAAATGTAATTTTTACTGGGCAGAATTCTTATGAAACAATAAAATATACCTACATCCTTCTATAATCAAAACAGAGTTTATTGGTTAAAGAAATGCAGAATTACTTAAATATGGAAGCTATTAAGGTGAGAAAAAAGCATAGACAGTTGTAACTAATTCAAGGCATAATTATTCTGTGAAATATTTCTTAACTATTTTAATAACAGTTCAAGTGATTGATAAATGCTGACCTTTCCACTATGTCATTAAGATAATTTAATAACATAAAAGCAAACAAAAATTTCACTAATTGATTTATTTTAGATAATCATTTAAATTTTTTTAAAGAGATCTTAAATGGTGAGATACCAAAAAATGGTCTATTATGTTTAATAAGATTATGACCAAGACTTTAGATCTGATTTGTACATGAAACCAAAGATATTGCTATTGAGAAGAAAATATTAAGTTAAGTTTTTTGTTTATTAATTAACTATATTTGTAATCAATTGCACTCCTAGTTATATATTCCCTAATTATCATTTTATTAATAGTAGGTTTTGAACTATTTTAGTATAGATGTTGTTGCAGGTAAATCTGAAAATTAAAGTAGGCAGTGTTATTGGTGGTACATTTATCTAATTAATTAAATAATTACCCTGTTATTTTCAGGGGTATTATTACATAACCTAGGTAATTAGTTAACAGTACGCTAAAGCCCAAAAATATTTAACAAAATATTTCCACTTTAAAGAAGTACAAAACCAAATTTTTGTTTCATCCAACACAACTAAAACTAGTTCCAAAGGTTATCTTGAGATAACTACAGAATAAGGTTAAATGGATCAATACACGATAGTTTCATTCATATTATATATATATATATATATATTATACATAGCATAACACACATATATATGAAAAGACCTCTAGAGACAATGCTTTTTAATAACTAAATATCTAAGAAAAAATTCTCTCTTTCAAAAAATATACATATTTACACATATATAATTTTTAAATATATATATTTTTTCCTTACAGATAATCTCATAAATATGAGTAGTGCTTGGAATTTGTGAAACACAAAGGAGGAACTCAAGTTTAGCCACACGGCATCCTAAATTCACATGCATAGAAGCTGGACAGATAATTATGCCCATATGCACCCATATAAACTCACCCACAAATGAGGTTTATAGCTGTAACTGAAACTCAAGATGTCACCAAATCACAGCATAGCTTCATTAATCAAAACATTAAATGAAATTATTTTAAAGTTAGTTCTCAAAGGGACAAGACTTCCTTTGGTTACCAATTATTTCTCATATAATATAAAGTTATGAATACATTAAACATATCAATAATTTTTAAAACCTAAAATCAATGATCAAACCAATTTCAGTAAGAAAAGATTAAGAACTTATATCTACATTCTGCCACGAGTTTCAGGATCGGTGGATTTTGTTTTGCTAAGAGACACAGACAACTTAAACTGCCCTAATGATTGTGTTCTAACTGAGAAACCTGAATTGATAAATAAAAATAATGTTAAGTATGATTATCAGCCCTTACATAGCATTATGTGCCAGATGCTATTCTAAACACCTTGTACATAGTAATTCATTGATTGTAGTTACTCATTAATCAAATGTTCTTGCTTGTGCTAGAAAGGAATTTTACCTATTCAGAGATAATGTTGAAGCAGATTTTTCACATAAATAGTAGGAAACATGGAGAATAAGGTGTTCAACCTTCTTCCAAACTCACATTAATTTCTTATTCTGGATCATAGCCCAGAAGCCACCAAGATTTATGAGAATTCAGTTTTAAAATAAATGGAAATATTTTTTGATACCATATCTTAAATTATTTTCAGTAAGAAAACTAGATAGTTTGAGTGGCAAAAAAAAAAAAGGAAAAAAGAAAAAGAACGTGACTAGCATTAGATGTTCTAGTTGTAAGGATTCTCTCAGCATCTTAATAATTAATTTGGGGAGATTTGATCTTCATTTTCCATGTTCCATATGTGCCTGGACTCCTCAGTACCTTCTGAACACCAACAGCATCCTATGGCCATAAAATTTTATACTTAATAATGTAAAATAGCAGGATATTCAAAACTTGAACTTTTCTTTAAAAATAGGTATTGGATTATGACATTGTAACTGTCACAACTGTCGACTTATTCCTAATGGATTTCTGGTTTTGCTTGTGATGTTTATACTCACTAGCGATTTGATACCCAGAGCTATATGTGTAATATGTGACCCATTTATTGCACTGAATTTACTATGCCGAGGAAGGATTGTTGCTACAGTCAATAGAAATTATTACGGAAATTTGATAATACTAGTTCCCCCTCCCAATGTGGCAAGAACTCCGGTTATAAAGAATTATGTAAGGTTTGGTCTATTCTTCAATATTGAGATATATACACAATGTGCTCTGAGATTATCTGTAAATAAATGCTTTAAAACAGAAATTCAACTAAGTAAAGGTATATATAAGCATATCACATAAGAACAAAGGGTAGAATCAAATAAAATGGCTTGGATATCTACTATCCAAACAGGGTAAGCTTTTCCTTCCATGAACCATCCCAAGACAGATATAAACTGAGCGTGTGGGATGCTAAGGCTGACAGATGTGCCATATTATGCAGGGAGACATTTTATGACTTAAGGCTATTGCCCTCTAGAGATGGAGCAGACACTATGGACCACTTCACCTGAGACCACAGATTACACTCAAGTTGCAGGCCCCAGAGGCCTTATCATCCCAGGGAACAACTAAAGTCCATTTTTGTCAAGATCTCAATCCCTTTCCTTTCCCTGGGGTCAATAGAACCAAAGTCACTGAGGTGGTCTACATAGATCTATGCAAATTCACTTTGGGGTTGGGATTCACTTTAGTAAAACCTATCTGCTTTAGGTCAATTTAAATTCCACAGTGGAACATGAAGTATCAGTAAGTATCCATTATTTACAGAACCTTTGAATCCTTAGAGAGTTCTATACATTTAAAATAATAATAAAATGATAAGATAAAAACACTATGAATTTTCCCTAAAGAGCTTCATAAGCAGAGTTCCTGCCACTGCTTTTTTTTTTTTTAAATCTGTGTTTTGATTCCTGGTGATTTCTATTGAATCACTCCTGCTTTTATCACTAGGCTTCCATGCGAGTTTATGGGATTACTTCCTTAAGTGTATAAATAAGGTCTATTATTTTCAAATGACAAATTTACTGAAGGATTCACAAGGCGTCAATCTGAAGCTGTCACATCTTTAACATGATTCCAGCAAAGTTTATTTTTGCAACTGTGAATAGAATTCCAGCACTGATGAAGATTCTATACATTTATGATGAGTAATATAGGAACAAAAGTACTGGGCCTGCAAAGAAATATTTTTGGATTTCTTATATTTTTAATAGAAATGCAGGGAAAGCCTTATCTGCTGTCATTTGGTTTAAATTCCACAGTACTTTTTGTATTTGACCAAATTCCCTTATCTCTTATTTCCTTGTATTCTGCTGTGCCAGCCTCCTAGCAGTTGATATACTTATCTGTGGTTTTATAATAAAGTTTTAGCTTCTACTCAGGGAAAATAGAAAAAAAAATAGAAAGAAAGGAAAAGCTGCTCCTCAGATACTAAATATACCAGCAGCCTGCGTCCATTATATGCCTTTGAAATAGTTGCCTGTTCTTGGCTTATTTGGGAAGCTTTGGGGGTTAGTTCCATGCATCCAATATAGAGGTATACACTGTGCCCAGTGTTACAGCCTCTGATTTATAGAACAGGAGATGTATATGGTGTACAAGGTGTTAAAAGAGAAGAAAAATTATGTACACACACACACACAGACACACACACACACACATACCCCTGCAAATGGCAGAACAGAAATAAAAAAAGGATCAGGCCAAAAAGAATGGATATATATACATATAACTGATGCACTTTGCTTTACACCTAAAACTAACACAATACTGCAAATCAACTATACTCAAGTAAAAAATTAAAATAAAATAAAGGAGATTAAAGATGAAAAATAAAAAAGAGGATCGGTCCAAAGCAAGCTATTTTCTCTATTTCAAAATTGAAGGAAAACCTGGATAACTTCTGGCACAACAAGCTAATTTGATATTAACTACTTAAATTATTTTAATCCCCATTCAAAAGGTAAAATTTTTAAAAAGTTCAAAATCAACTTACAAAAAAATGTGAAAAAGTTAGCTCGGAATCCAAACCGTCTAAAGTTGTGACAAGGTGTAGATTCTAAAAGTCTCACAGTCCTCATGCAAGGAGATGAGACATAAATTCATAAACAAATGAATACACTGCTTGAAGTAGTTTTAGACAATAACATTCTTTCTCAAAGGATTTGGGAAAATGAGTTTTTCATGCTGCTTACTGGTCTAGAAAGATCTAATCCAACAGACAGTTTGCTAAGCACCTACAATGTGCTGGACCCAGTCCTGAGTACTACTGGCTCTTACCTAAATCAGTAAGGTATAATCCTGATCTACAATTTAGAATTGCTATGCCATATATTATATATATGTATATACATGTCTATACACACATATATATACAAATATATATAAACTTGAACGACCTATGAACCTCACTTACTTCATCTGTAAAATGGAGATCCTACTACCTCTAAGAAAAGAAGAACTCATGATATTTTGGAGTTCTTGCTGAAATGTATATGACTTGAATTATTTCATTAGTTCTCTGGATCCATATAATCTTCTACGAAAATTGGACTCCCATTGAATATCCTTGAGGAAACAGCTCTGCTGTCCAGGAAACAAAGTTGGTTTCCATGATTGTTCTGAATTATGGGGACTCAAAATACTCTAATTTTAGGTCCCCTCTAAAGCATCCCATCTGTGCCCACCTAGCCCAAGGTGCAGTTACACAGTGCAGAAAACACAATTTGTTTGCTCCCAGTCAGGAACGATTTGGTGCTGCCCCAAAGCTGCGACCTTGGAAACGGACAAGCTGCCACTTTTCACTGGCAGTAAATTCACCGAAACTTCTCTGTGAATGTGCATAGGAAAGATGGAGCATCTCCTCCTTCTTGTCTGCCCCAACAGATGTTTTGCCTCCGTGACACAGTACAATAAACCTGCGAAATAAGGAAGGCGGAACTCGCACTGAAACCCTGGGTGCTTTTGCAGGGAACAAACCGATTAGATTATTTCCACGATCTTCTACTGTGACAGAATGTGACAACTATACCTTTTCATTTCCCATCCAGCTTCCAGGAGATGGAAGATTTACTATCCTTTTGCACACTTTAAGTCTGAGAAACTTCTTATGGCTTCTGATGAGCCCTGGAGGCTGGGAAAGAAATAAAGTCGGTTGAGATTGACGGCAAAGATTCATACTAAGTTGCTTCCATTTGCAGCAGAGGCGCTGGTGGCACTTTGCAAATATTGTCACTGTTGACCCGCAGAGGTGGTACATCTCCACCTCTGAGCTCCGCTTTCATGTCAGCAAATGAGCTGTTTTCAATCCCTGTTCCACATTTTTTTTTTTTTTTTTTTTGCTGTTTTGCCAGGTTCCAAGCTGAGACTGTCAGCATTACTATAACTTGTGATCTCGCACAGCCATCAGCTGAAAACAATTTCCATGCACATTTATTCAGGCCGAGCCACAAGCAGGAGGTCCCAAGGTGGCAGGTTCTTGCATTACTCTAATCCAGTTACCACTGAGTTAAAATGCTTTCATTACAGTTTCAAACCCCCAGGAGAAAGTAGGTATGACAAGCTGGGTTCTGCTTATTATGTTTTAAACTGAGATTGACTCCAAGAAATAGTAGCAAGACTGAACTAGTATATTTTTACCTACTTTCCTTCTTCTGTCTTTCTTGGTTCATGCTTTGAATGCTTCTTAATTTGAACTCTCTTCAAGATTCCTTCAGCCCACCTTGCTGGAGATTTGGAGAGCAGAAATACAAGCAATAATTATAAATACATTACTTATTTCTGCAAAGTCCCTTGGAAACCATAGGTGTCATGGCAGGCTTTAACCTGCCCCTCACCCCTTCCACTCAACTAAGATATTCTGAAACTGTCTAAACCTATTCACCTAAAGCATTGGTGAATTATTAAAAATTAACTACTTTCTTAACTACTTCCTTAATCATTCCAGATGAACACTCTAAATCAAATATTTAAAGTACAATTTGATATAAAGCAACTTATTTATTCAATTAATATTTATGAAACAGCTACTTAAATGCAGGTACTGTGCTAAACCTGATATCTCAAAGAAGGAAACGTGGCCATAATGTCAACCTTTCCTGAATTTACAATCTTCATGGGGAAACTGGACAAGTAATCCTTTAATACTTATAATTTAAGATATGTGCTATAACAGGAGAAGGAAAGAAGCTGTGAAGTAAAATCTCAAGGTCCCTTCAGAGACCCATCTCATAGAAAAGCTATGAAGGCTTCCTGCAGGAAATAACACCTATGTTCTTCCTTAAGGGATACAATATGTTTCAGAGGAAAAATGGACCACTTTCATGTGGCAGGATCAGCTATGCTTAATAGAGAAAGACTAGGAAGGATTTTGAAAGGTATTTGAGAAAGGAAGTTAAGGTAAGGGTTGTAAGGGTTGCTATGTTCCAATGCATATACCTCGAACTTCATTCACTGTGCCACTGAGGATGTCAATTTTCTGAGTTTCTGAATCTTACACTATTTAAGGGTCCAAACTTTACTACTTTATTCTTGTTTCAGCCATAGACATCTATCTTAAAGGCACCACCTCATCCCTTGCCTTCCCAAACAGGGAACCTCCGGTAACTTTTCTGTATTTGTCTAGTGAAAGAAATGAGAAATAATTATGAAAGTGACTTAACTTCCTATCTAGTTTTTAAGATCTTTGAAATTCTGTATCTTACTTTTTATGCTTTCTATACTCTTAGCTCATATCATGTGATCAATTTATATTTGTGGGATAAATAAGGCTTGAAGGAATGTACACATGAATATGTGAAATTAAAAATAACAAAAAAATAGGAAAAATTGATCTTCACAACAGCTTAACTTAAAGAAACACGACTATAAGGTTTATATTTTGCATTCCTTTAGTATTTGGCTTAATTATTTAATTAGTCATTTTAATAGATGATTCTGAGTTAACTCCCATTTATGCTTTTTGAAATACATACTTTGGAATCTATTAGAAGTTTGCAAGTTAGAAAGAATTTGTATGAAGTTCAGTGAAGTAATTCAGCATCTAAATTATTATGATGTAACACACTGCAAAAATATACTTTTTTGTTACTTTCTTTTCAATACGTTTGCATCCCGGTATTGGTAGAAATTCATGGAAAACTGATGTCTGTTTTCTCCTTAAATTGCAGTTTATATTTGCAATTGTAAAATTGAGTTTGCCTAACACTGAGTGTGAATATCTCTGAGGAAGCCATAATTGGAGTCTAAGTCTAGACTAAAGGTTGATTCAGCTCAAATCTATAGTTTGGAATGTTAAAAGCAATTGGTGGACAAAGGGAAACTTCACAAATTCTCCTAAATGGGTTACACGAAAATTTGAATTTCTTATTACCAGCGGATGATAAGCCAGTCAACCATAGTAAATTATTCTTGTTATTTTGAGTACTTAAAACTATAGTCAAGGGCTTCCCTGGTGGCGCAGTGGTTGAGAGTCCGCCTGCCGATGCAGGGGACACAGGTTCGTGCCCCGGTCCAGGAAGATCCCACATGCCGCGGAGAGGCTGGGCCCGTGAGCCATGGCTGCTGAGCCTGTGCGTCCGGAGCCTGTGCTCCGCAACAGGAGAGGCCACAGCAGTAAGAGGCCCGCGTACAGCAAAAAAAAAAAAAAAAAAAAAAACTATAGTCAGCAATCTCAAAATAATACAAATTTCTTCTTTATCTGGTGTGAAGGACATAAGGAGAAAACTCTTGGATGTAGAGGTATATAAAATTTGTTGATTCCACCAATATTTAGCAAATGCCTACTATGTGCAAAGCAACGATACAAGTGCTAGAGATATTGTTGTAAATGAAACAGACACAAATTCCTGCCCTCAGGAAACTCACATTCTCCTGGATGGAAACAGACATCTAACAAATAAATAATTAAAATCTACGTACATTAGCTGGTGATAAGTGCTACAGAGAAAAATAAATATGTGTGTAGTATTTTAAATATCACAGTCAGAGGAATCCTCACTGAAAAAGGGAGATTTAATCAAAGACCTGAAGGAATTGAGGGAAAAAGCCCTGCAGCTGTTCTGGGGAAGAGTATTCCTGTCAGAAGAAATGACAAGTGCAAAGGCCCTGAGGCCTTTCATGGGTTGAAGGGACAGAAGGGAGACTGCATGGCTGAGACAGAGTTAGTGCATGGCAGAGGAATAGGGAATGACATCTATCAGAGAGTGGGTGTAGACAGAAGAGGTAAATTGTGCAGAGTTGCTAGAGAGGCTTGGTTTTTTATTATGAGTGAGATGGGAAGTCGCTGGAATTGAAGGCAGTGAGTGACGTGATTTGACTGCTGTTTTGAAAATTGTCTGTCGGTGCACAAGAGTGGTAGGTGGAGCTGGTGGGGGGAAGGGTGTTAAGGAGGAAGGGCATTGCAACAACCCAGTGAGAATTGATGGTGGCGGGGACCGGAGTGTTAACAGTTGAAGTGATGAGAGGTGGTGAGATTCTGGACATATTTTGAAAGATGACAGGATTTGCTGATGGACTAGAATTTGGACATCAACAGAAGAAAAGACACAAAGAAAACACTGGGATTTTTATTTCAGCAAACCATCAAAACACTTAATTTTTCTTGAGAAAAAGAAAAAGGCATAAGAAACCAAACCAAATCAAAATGAAACTTTTGTTATCTCATCTTGGAGAATAAGGGAGAAAACAGATTTCTTCACAAAAGTACAATGAAATGGAACTTCTAGGCTTCAGAGTTCAGAATCTTGTTCTGAATCAGGACTATTCCACGGACTCATGGTACATAACCATGGAAGAGTTACTGAACTGTGTTCAATGTTCTTATGTATAAAGGAGTGATAATAATAGCATTACTTCACAGAAGAGTTGTGAGTACAAAATAAGAAAATCTGCGTAATGTGACATCAGAGTGACTGACTCATAGTCATCGCTCAACACTTCTCAGAAAAACAAACTGTTTTTCTGTGAAACTAGAGAAACTAACCATTTCAAAGGTGATGAAATTTCCCATAAACCATGAAGAAATTGTCCTAATATTAGCATGTAAATCATTTATTTTTTTTTGCAAAACAGATTCTTAGTAACACTAAGTGGAACACCTATAATGGAGAGGTGTTAATGGAATATAAAAATAAACAGCATGGTCCCCATTTTCAAAGAACATACAACATAGTGGAGGAGACAGATGTGTGCAAAATATAACGTGAGAGTCAATGAAAATTGAACAAGAATAGTGATTTTTTTCCTCTGAGAATGGAATTAGTTTGACTAAAATTTCTAAATAGGAATAAAAGCTTTAGACTATAGTGATGGTATTTTCTGAACCAAAAATCAATACATGTGACCTGAGAAACATAGTCATAGGGAAAAACAGAGTCAAATATTTGAAATCTGGACTATCCTACAAAGTTCAACATTGATAATAATTTTAATGTGTATCACATAGCAATAATGATTACACACGGTAATATGAAATAATATCTGCCTTCCAACATTCAAGCAGATAAACTCCCCTGTAGGAATAGGCCACATTTTCCCTAGGAGAAACCCAGAAATACATTGAGCCAAGTCCTGAATCTGGAGTGCTTACCTGAGCTAAAATCAAAATCAAGTTTTTCACCCTGCCATTATTAATGGATGTTTAACACCCTGCTAAGCTGGTCTAGCACTCAGCTGTTTTCTTAAAGTTGGTTGAATAACTGGTATTCTTCCTGCTCACAAAGTCTTTGTTAATGTGCATATTGCAAAATCATCCTGAGTAAACAGTCTGTGTCATATGTATTGAAGGGAAGTAATGTATGGATTAGCATATAATAGTATGGGTTAGGGAGAAAAATGAGTCACCAAAGTAGCTGGTTCAAAGGAATAAATAACTAAATCATTATCTTGATGCCTGACTTAGAAAGCTTTAGCTCTCAAAGGCATAATGTCTAAAATATAAAGACCATTGTGTAAAGCCCCATTATGGACTGCAGTTTTGTAGTTTTTGATAGAAAACTATGGGTAGGCATACACTTAACAAAATGCAGGATTTAGAAGAAAAAAAATGTAAAGAAACCATTATGATTTTCAGCTAAATTTCTTTTTTTTTTCAAATAAATCAAATATTTTATTTTTTTGTTATCCTTCAAAATTCTTCAAATCCAAATGTTTACATTTTTATATAATTGAAATCAGGGCAGAAATTTAATTTTGAATACTGTTCCCTTTTTTTTTACATCTTTATTGGAGTATAATTGCTTTGCAATGGTGTGTTAGTTTCTGCTTTATAACAAAGTGAATCAGTTATAAATATACATATGTTCCCATATCTCTCCCTCTTGCGTCTCCCTCCCACCTTCCCTATCCCACCCCTCCAGGTGATCACAAAGCACCCAGCTGATCTCCCTGTGCTATGCGGCTGCTTCCCACCAGCTAGCTATTTTACGTTTGGTAGTGTATATATGTCCATGCCAATCTCTCACTTTGTCACATCAGCTAAATTTCTTGTTCCCTAAAGGTGAAGATTAGAAGCCATTGCTGTGAAAGAGATATGGTAGGTAGGAATAAATTGCTTTGTATATCAGGTATTGATGTGTCTGGAAGCATCTTCGTGAAAAGATTTTTATTCATTTATTGTACCCATTCTGTGTTTCTGGTGCATAGGACCCATAGACATTTGATATGTCTGTCATCAAGGACACCACAGCTAGGAGCAGGTATGGTAAATAGATTTTAGGGACGTATCAGTGCCAGTGGTTAGAAGAGGCTACATCTGGCACTGTTTTGAGGAGTGCTGACTAAGCAAGAGAGAGTACTGTTAATTAATCAGGTCTGGCAAGGATGCTGTAATGGAAGTGAAGATTCAAGTATCAGATGTTTGACAACAGTGATCAAGTGGAAGGGTAGACAAAGATGTTCAATGAAATCCTAAAGGAAGTGCTATGGGGGCATAAGAGAGGTGAATGGGTCAGGGAAAGTTCTAAAGGGGAGGTTACATTCAGTTTGAGTCTTTTTTTTTTTTTTTTTTTTTTTGCGGTATGCGGGCCTCTCACTGTTGTGGCCTCTCCCGTTGAGGAGCACAGGCTCCGGACGCGCAGGCTCCGTGGCCATGGCTCACGGGCCCAGCTGCTCCGCGGCATGTGGGATCTTCCCGGACCAGGGCATGAACCCGTGTCCCCTGCATCGGCAGGCAGGCTCTCAACCACTGCGCCACCAGGGAAGCCCTCGGTTTGAGTCTTAAAGGATGATCAGGTATATGCCAGTGTTTTGGACTGAATGTTTGTGTTCCCCCAAAATTCATGTATTGAAATCCCAATCCTTAATGTGATAGTATTAGAAGATAAGACTTTGGGGAGATAATTAGGTGTAGATGAGGTCAAGAGGATGGGGCCCCATGATGAGATTGGGACCTTAGAAGAGGTGACCTGAGGGTTAACTTCCTCTCTCTGTCTCTCTCTTAGCCATGTGAGGATGCAGCAAGAAACCAGTCACCTGCAACTAGGAAGAGGGTCCCCACTGCACACTGGATATGCCAGCTCCTTGTTCTTGGACTTCCCTGCCTCCAGAATTGTGAGAAATAAATGCTTGTTGTTTAAGTCACCCAGTGTATGGTGATTTCTTATAGCAGCACAATATAGGGTAAATAGGTAGATGATGTTGCAAAGGCACTCCTGAGGAACCTGGAACTATTAAGCACACAGAGAGATAGATGAGAAGGGGAATGGATTGTTCAAGTATTTACAAGCAGTTTCACATTTCTACGGGACAGAGTATAAGCCAAATTTGCCATGCCCAGTCTTTCCCAGCTTGTCTTGGTTATAAGTCCTAATTATTTCTCAAACCTATTTCACTCTCCTTATGTAGGCCATCACCCTAGTCTAAACCATTGTCATCTTTAAGCTGTCCCAGTGACAACCAGTTTTGCATATCTACAACTTATTTATTTCTTCATCATTCAACAACTTTGAGGGACGATTTGTATATCATAAAACTCATTTTTTTTAGTGCACAATTCAGTAAATTTTAGCAAATTCAAAATGTTGTAATCATCATCGTTTTCCAGTTTTAGAGCACTTTCATTAATCCAAAGATCTTCTGTGACTATGTGCAATCACTCTCTATTCCCCCCCCCGCAATCCTCTGTCAAATGCTAATCCACTTTCTGTCTCCATAAGTTTGTTTTACTGAGACACTTTATGTAAATGACATCATGCAATAAGTGATATTTTGTGCCTGGTTTCTTTGACCTAGCATAGTGTTTTTGAGGTTCATCCATGTTGGGGCATGTATAACTACTTTGTTTTTTTATTGCAGAATAGTATTCCATTGTATGGATATATCATATTTTGTTTACCCATTCATCAGTTGATGGACATTTGGACTGTTTCTACTTCTGGTTATTATGAATAATGGTACCATAGACATACTTGTACAAAGTTTTTGTGTGGACATATGTTTTCATTTCTCTTGTTTAGATAACTAGGAGTGGAATTTCTGGGTCATATGGTAAATTTAAGAAACTGCTAAAATCTTCAACAGTGACTGTACTATTTTATATTCCCATCAGCAATGGGAACAATAGACCCTTCTCCAGTTTTTTCTCCATACTTTTGTCAGAAGGTTCCTTTCAAAATTCTTATGGCATGTTATTTTACAGCTGTGAAGATTTTCAATGGTTTCTAGCTGTTCTCAGAGTAAAGGACCAAATTCTTAACAGAGCCCATGAGGTCAAGGTAGAGGTCTGGTCCTTGGTCACCACTTTATGTCACCTCTTTATGCCTTCACATCCCCTCCCTCTCTACTCCAGTCATAGCAGTCTCCTTTCAGTCCTTTAAACATAATGCATTCCCACAAGAGAGTCTTTGTAACTGCTATGCTCAAACCTTGACTGCTTCCCCCACCTTTGCTGTTTCTTTGCCTCCTTAATAATGCCTACCCATCATTTAGATGTCAAATCAGATACCATTTGCACAGCAAAACCTTCCCTAACTCTTCAGACTAGGTCAAATTTCTGCATGCTATATTTTTGCATTTTATTGATCTCAGTTTATAATTGTGCTTTCATTCACATCAGTAAATATTTATTGAGTGAATGAAGAAAGAAGAAAATGGAAACAAGATTGGAGAGGTAGAGATAGATGAGATCACAGAAGGGCCTTGGGCATCTTTTGTAAGAATATGTACTTTATACAACAAGTGATGAAAAGCAGTTAGAAAGTATTTAAAGAAGTAAAAGTTAGAAGCAGAAAAACCTAATTAAGAGGTAAGCACTGAGAGAAGAGTTTAGATTCAAGAAAAACTAAAATGTCTTCAGTTTTCTAGCTTGATTAGGCAGATATAAGCTACTCATCAAAACAAGAAAATGATTATTGTACATGTGAGTCTGTGATTTTGGACTGTATATAGATAGCATAAGTAGCCTATAGATTATCATAAAAACCTTGAGAGAAAGAGAGTATAGGTGAATAAACCAAAGAAGTCGGAACCCTGGGTAATCCTAATATGTAATGTGTACCAAGAATTGTAAGAAAGAATGAAAGAGAGCAAGCTAAGAAAGGGCTAAGAAGAACCATGAGAGAGTAAAATAGGAGAAAAAAAACTCTATGACATGAATCTTGGCAATGATTTTTTGGATGTGAAACTGGAAGTATAAACAACAAAATAAAAAAGTAAACAAGTAGGGCTACATCAAACTAAAAAGCTTCTGCACAGCAAAAGAAACAATCAACAGAATGAAAAAGCACCTGACAGAATGGGAAAAAAATATTTGTAAACCACACATCTGATAAGCTGTTAAAGTCCAAAATATATAAGGAACTCATATAACTCAATAGCAAAAAACAAATAATCCAATTAAAAAGAAGGCAAAGGACCTGAACAGACACTTTTCCAAACAAGATATTCAAATGACCAACAGGTACATGAAAAGGTGCTGAACATCACTAATCATTAGGGAAATGTAAATCAAAACAACAATGAGATGTCACCTTGAGTCCATTACAATATCTATCATCAAAAAGACAAGAGAAGCTACCTAAATGTTCATCAACAGATGAATGGATAAAGAAGATGTGGTACATGTAAAAAATGGAATTTTACTCAGCCATAAAAAATAATGAAATAATGTCATTTGCAGCAACATGGATGGACCTAGAAATTATCATGTTAAGTGAAATAAGTCAGACAGAGAAAGACAAATATCATATGCTATCACTTATATGTGGAATATAAAAAAGTGATACAAATGAACTTATTTACAAAGCAGAAATAGACTCACAGACATAAAGAACAAACTTATAGTTGCCAAAGGGGATATTGGGGAGTGGAGATAAATTAAGAGTTTGGGTTTAACATACACACACTACTGTATATATAATAGATAAACAACAAGGTACTATTGTATAGCACAGAGAGCTCTACTCAATATTCTGTAATAAACCATAATGGAAAAGAATTTGAAAAAGAATATGTATATATATATATATATATATATGTGTGTGTGTGTGTGTGTGTGTGTGTGTGTGTGTGTGTGTATCGCTCTGCTGTACACCTGAAACTAACACAACATTGTAAATCAACTATAGTTCAATTTTTTTTAAAAAACAGACAAGAGATAACCAGTGTTGGTGAGGATGTGGGGAAAAGGGAGCCCTTGTGCACTGTTGATGGGAATGTAAATTGGCACAACCACTATGGAGAACAGTTTGGAGGTTCCAGAAGAAATTAAAAATAGAGCTACCATTTGCTCCAACAATCTCCCTTTTTGGTATACATCTGAAAGAAATGAAATCACTATCCCCAAGAGATACCTGCACTCTTATGTTCATTGCAGCTAGTCAAGACATGGAAACAACCTGTGTCCAACAAGAAATAAATAAATAAAATGCATATATATGTTTATATATATATTTACTCTCTCTCTCTCTCTTTCTCTCTCTCTCTCTCTCTCTCTCTCTCTCTCTCTATATATATATATATATATATATATATATATATAGTAAAATACTATTCAGCCATAAAAATAAAGAAACCCTGCCAATTGTGACAACATGGATGGACCTTGAGGGAGTTATGTTAAGTGAAACAAGTCAGGTAGAGCAAGACAAATACTGTATGATCACACAAGCAAAATCTAAAACAACAAAACTCGTGGAAACAAAGATCAAATTTGTGGTTGCCAAAGGCAGGGGATAGGGGTTGGGGGAATTGGGTGAATGTGGTCAAACTTCCAGTTATAAAATAAATAAGTCCTGAGGATGTAATGAATAGCATGGTGACTATGGATATCAATACTGTTTTGTATATTTGGAAGTTGCTAAGAGAGTATATCTTAAAAGTTCTCATCACAAGGAAAAAACATATTGTAACTATGTGAGGTGTTGGATGTTAACTAAATTTATTGTGGTAATCATTTCCCAATTCTACATATATCAAATCATTACGTTGTACATCTGAAACAATGCTATATGTCAATTATAACTTTATAAAACTGGGACAAAACAAAACAAAGCCAAGAAAAGTCTAAGGAGGACCAGGAGGTAGTAAAGTGCTGAGAATCATTGTAAGAGAGCTTCAGTAAGGAGAGAGAAAGAGGTCACCATTGCCATACACAGATAGTTATCTCTCAAATAAGGACTATGAAGATCCATGGTTTTATCTGAGGGGGAAAAATTAATAGGATTTTATCTGCCAGATTATTTAGTGGTGCAGAATGCTTTCTGATTAATTTTCTGTGGTTTAGTAAATGCTTTATTTTGGTTCACATAAGAATTTGTTTAGGAGATAATTTAGAATTTAAAAAAAGAAACTTGAAATGGAAAAGCAAGACTTCTTAACTCTGCCCAAGTTTCTGTCTTGATTTCTTCCTTCCAAATCTGTTTTGACATCAAGATTACCTTGTTTTGTCAACTGAGCTGGAGACAGATAAGGATGGCAGGTATGCAGCTTAGTAATCATTAAGTCTCAAGTTGTCTTGACATCTGCCAATAGCTAAAACACTTTGTTTTTAAGTCTGAATTATCTGCTCATTCACTTTTCTTGCTATTCAAGTTTAGTGACACAGCCAAAAACACCACTATCACCCATAAGAAAACTACATTGTAGAAAATAACAAATGCACTTTCAGAAAGCCCAATTACTTTCTATTTATTTTTACTTTTATTTATTTTAAAATTAGTTTTGCAAAAATATTATCAGTCTAAGTCAATCAAATTCAGATTTAAGGCTATTTTCTTATGAACTCTCAAAAATTAAAAATCTTATACTCAAAAAGAGTGATAACAAATTTAGAGTGGAATTCCATAGACATTTTAATAACACAATTTGGTTTAGCAATCCTTTATGTAGTAAACCTATGTATCGCTAATATCCTCATAATTTAGACAATCTCTTTAAAATTTGAAAAAAGTTAATATTTAAGTAAAAAGTGCCATTTTAAAGTAGCAGCAACTGATAATTCTATAGATGTACTATCGAGTTACATAGATAATATCTACTTATTTTCCAGCTTAATAGAGTATTTAAGTGAATCATTAGGTACAGTATAAATCAGACAATTATTTGCAAAAATAGATAATTGTTAAACCTTTTTAAAACTCTCCTTGCTAATATTTCTCACTTTGGGAATTACATTTTTGAAAGAAATAGTTTTTTTGTTTTTTTGTGTTTTTTTTTTGCAGTACGCGGGCCTCTAACTGTTGTGGCCTCTCCCGTTGCGGAGCACAGGTTCCGGATACACAGGCTCAGCGGCCATGGCTCACAGGCCTAGCCGCTCCATGGCATGTGGGATCTTCCCGGACCGGGGCACGAACCCGTGTCGCCTGCATCGGCAAGTGGACTCTCAACCACTGCGCCACCAGGGAAGCCCAAGAAATAGTTTTGAAGTGTTCTTTTGGGGCAAAATTTAAAACTACCTGTAGCCCTCAAAAATTAGAATAGGTATATTTCAATTTAGCTGGCTATGAAATGAAATTCAAACTTAGATTTTTAACTGGAGCCAATAGAAAAATTAAAAAATATTTTTATATATAAAAGAAAAGAAAAGGAATGCCCACATATCAAGTCATATAAAAGAAAAAAGAAAAAGAATACCCACATATCAAGTCAAATATTTATTTAACTCTATGTGAAGAACCTGTGTGCCCAAACCAAACTACTTGAATGTGAATCACAGTTCCTCACTTATAAGGTGAATAGTACTGGGAAAGTGACTCTACCTATCTGAACTTTAGTATCTTTCTCTGTAAAATGCATCTTATAAGTATATCATAGTGTTTTAATGATGTATGTTTGAATTAAATGTGTAAAAGCACTTAGAAAAATGGTAGCACATATTTAATATTAATAATTATTGCTTATTAATATTATTGCCAGAGGTAAAATTCCTCAGAATTTTGCTTGAAATGTCCTATAGCAAGGACACTTTCAGAGTCATGATTTAGCAATTTAAAGTAGAAATTAAGTCTAAATATTACCAGAGCCAACAAATCATACAATGTTGTTTCTGAGTGTAATACATTATTTATCATATCCCCTATGTTCATTTATTTTAGATAAAAACAAAAATTTTTTTTATAATTGTCAATGAAAATATAGTATCAATGGTGTTGACTAAAAAGAGCCAGAGTATACTTCTGGTTATCAGGGAAGAGTGTGTAGCAGGCTAACTCTCTTGATGAGAACAATTAAAAAATCTGGAAGATATATAGATATTGGTATAGATATAGATACACACATGGCATCATATATAAATATATATAACAATTAAATGAAACACACACACACACACACACACACACAGCACACAATCCAATCCAGTTATCCAAAGGCCAGTTAGGCAACAAAGATGAGGAAGCCAAGATTCCAGAGATAAGGGAAGCACAGAGAAATTAACCTCTCATTTAACATCACTTTTCTCCTTAAGGCAATTTCTGATTCCCAAGACCAATTGATATGCAGAGCTGAAAGGTCCACTGAGAGACTGAGAACCTGAAAAACTGAACAAAACTTCCAGCAGTCTTCTGTAGCTGGGTTAACAATATTGGAGTTCAGAGCCCATAAAGTCTAGGGGCTCTCATAAACAACCAGGGTGCTGAATTGGGAACTCAAAATAAACAAGCCCTAGTATTACAGATGAAGTAGAAAAAAACTAATTCTTAAAAAGGCCTAAGCCCAGCTTCGAACCAACTTAACTGATGATTGGATTAAATGAAGGTAATATGCCACTTCGCAGACAGCTTGCTAAAGCAAAAGTAAATTCTCACTGAAAGAAGATAGCATCTTCCAAAGCCTCAAATTGTTTCTAAATTTCTTTTCATATGCAAGATCAAGAATTCAGTAAAAGAATTTATTAGGTCCACAAAGAAAGAAAACCAACTTAACAAAAGCCAACAGAAAAAATATATAATACAAACAAACCATAGGAGATCCAGATATTGGAATTATCAGTCATGAATTTTAAAATAATTATACGTAGCAACTGACCGGGGGTTAATATCCAAAATATACAAACAGCTCATAGAATTTAATATCGAAAAACTGTTACCAAGTCCAGGCTTATACTTCTCACTGTACAACAGGCCAATAATTGAGAGATGAGTTGTTGGGGCAAGGAATAGCAGCTTTATTTGGAAAGCCAGAGAAGATGGTGGAATCATGCCCCAAAGAACCGAGAAGATGGTGGAATCATGCCCCAAAGAACCAACTTGCCTGAGTTAGAATTCAGGCTTTTTTTATACTAAAAGGGGAGGGAGGAAAGTCAAACATTTCCTGGTTCTGGTCAGACTCTGGAGGGGATGTGTTAATTTCTTCCTCCCTGAAGTCATTGACGGGTGGGCCTGGTCAGGATGTTTCTTGTAAGGTAAACAAAGTTATTTTAACTTAATGCTCATTACCTGGGAGGCAGGGTTCCCAGAGATGGGCCATTATGTATAATTTAAGCTTATAAGAAACATCCCTTTAGTGATTAACTTGTAATAGAATACAAAACATTCTTCCCTATTACAGAACAACGCAATCAAAAATTGGGCAGAAGACCTAAGTAGACATTTTTCCCAAATAAAACATACAGATGGCCAACAGGCACATGAAAAGATGTTTGACATTGCTAATTATTAGAGAAATACAAATCAAAACCACAATGAAGTATCACCACACACTGGTCAGAATGGTTATCATCATAAAAGTCTACAAATAATAAGTGCTGGAGAGGGTGTGAAGAAAAAGAAACCCACATACACTGTTGGTGGGAATGTGAATTGGTGTAGCCACTATGGAAAACTATGGAGGTTCCTTAAAATACTAAAAATAGAGTTAACATATGATCCAGCAACCCCACTACTGGGTATATATCTGGACAAACAAAAGCACTAATTTGAATAGATATACGTACCCCAGTGTTCATAGTAGTACCATTTATAATAGCAAAGCATGGAAACAATCCAAGTGTCCATCAACAAGTGATTGGTATTTAAGAAGATGTGGTATATGAATACAATGGAATATTACTCAACCATGAGAAAGAATGAAATACTACCTTTTGCAGCAACATAGATGGACCTAGAGAATATTATGCTTAAGGAAGTAAATCAGACAGAGAAAGATAAATACTATGTAATACCACTATTATGTGGAATCTAAAAAAATAATACAAATGAATCTATATACAGAAACAGACTCACAGATGTAGAAAACAAACTTATGATTACCAAAAAGGAGAGGAAATGTTGGGGAGGGACAAATTAGGAGCATAGGATTAACAGATATACATATACATATGTATATCTACTACATATATAGTAGATAAGCAACAAGGATTTACTATACAGCACAGGGAATTATATTCAGTATCTTATAATAACCTATAATGGAATATAATCAGAAAAAAAAATACTGAATCACTACGCTGTCTACCTGAAACAAATACAATACTGTAAATCAACTATACTTCAATATAAAAATAAAATAAAATAAAATAACTATATGTAAATATCAGTACTGTTCAAGATTAATATTAATATGTACAAGATTTTAAAATTAAATGAAAAAGATGAAGAAAGAATAAATAGAAATTCTATGAGTGAAGAGTAAGATAGCTGAAATTAAGAACCCAAATGATGGGTTTATCAACAAATTAAATACCATTTAAAAGAAGATTAATGAACTGGAAGGTAGGTTAGAAGAAAATATTCAGACTGGAACCCAAAGAGAGAGAAACATGGACAGTACAAAAACAAAACATAGTGTGAGAAAGCTACGGAGTATAATAAAAAATCTAACACATTTGTAATTGAAAGCCAGAATTTAAAAAGCAAGAGAAAATGGGACAAAACCATTAATGGAGATAATAACTAAGAATTTTTCAAATGTGTTTAATACATCAATCCCCAAACAATAAATACAAAGAACATGACATTTTGGTATAGCAGATCAAAATTTCTGAAAATCGAGAGCAAATAAGTCATCTTAAAAGAATCTAGAGAAAGGATATGCATCTTTAAAAAGCAGCAATAAACTTGAGAATAAACTTCTCAATGGAAATAGACATCCAGAAAACAGCAGACTATGACCCTTAGAGTGCTACAACAAAATTTCTAACACCAACATAGAATGTTATGCCCAGTGAATGTGTACTTCAAGATTGAAAACAAAATAAAGAAAATCTCAGATGAAAACAGAAAATTTATTTTCAGCAGTTCTGCATTAAGGAAAACATAAAAGGGAGTTCTTCAGACAGAAGACAGATGAGTCCAGATGGGAGGACTGAGATTCAGAAAGGAAAGGAATGAAGAAAAGGATAATATGTGGGTAAATAGATATGATTATGGACTACATAAATAGTTAAAATAATACCTTACTGAATTTTAAATATAGATTTAAGTAAATATAGGTTTAACATGTCACCTGTAACACAAATAACATGTACAATAAGTTGAAGAATTCTACAGTTCTTGAGTGGTCTGAAAATTGTTAAAAGTACTATTTTTAATAAGAATGCATGTTTGGTGGGTCTAGGTAGCCATGAAAAAATAATATGACATATAGGAAATAAGCTAAGAGAAGGAACAGGGGAATTCTTTAAAAAAAAAAAAAAAAGACAAAAATAAAAATAGAGAAAAAGAGTGAAATTAAAATAAGAGAAAACAAATAATAAGATGAGAAATAAAAGGCATAGCATAATAACAGCTACATTAATTTTAAGTACAAGAAATGTTTTAATTAAAAGATAATTTTCTCAAACTGTATAAAGAAAAGTTCTATGTACTGTGCACCAAAACACATTAAGCATAAGAATACATAAGAAACCAAAAAAAAAATGGTTCTAATAATGTTAGAAGTAGATTTTTAAGGCATGAAATAAAGTATTTATCTAAGATAAATAAAGCTATTTCATAATGTTAAGAAGGCAATTCTATCAAAAAGATTGACATTTATAACCGTGAATGTAACAAATAGCATGACTTCTAAGTACATAAATCTAAAATTGACAGCACCAGAAGGAGAAATAGATTTTAACACATCTCTCCCAAAATCTAATAGAACCATATGACAAAAATTCAGTTAAGATATAGGAAATCTGTACATGATTAGCCAACTTGACCTAATTGAGATATACAGAGAGCATTGTATATAACAATTGTGTTTTTTAAAATACTCTTTGCAAGTTTATGCTGAACTTTTACCAAAATTGCCCATAACATGGACAAATCTAAAAAATTTGGAAGTTTTGAAATAATTTAGAGTACACCTCTGACAATGTTGGAATTAAACTAGAAATTGATTTTGTAAAGTGATAACTCTAAATTATATAATTTATTTGTAAATACAGCAATGCACTTCTAAATAACACATGGGGCAAAACAATCACAATATAATTTGAAAATATTTTGAATCAAATGGCAGTGAATATATGACATTTCCTAATTTGAGTGATGATGCTAATGTCATGATGAGAAGAAAAATTTTAGCCTGTATATAGACTTTAGAAAGGAAGAAAGGCTGAAATTTTAAAATGTCTTTATATATACCCCCAAGAAGTTAGAATACTGAACCTAAGGACAGTAGAGCACAAGGAATAATAACAAGAGCATTAATTAAAGAAATTTTAAAAAATAAACATACAATAGAATCAAATCAGCCAATTGTTGAATATCTGAAAGCAGTATTTAAACTGTTGAAATCATTACAAGATTGATAAAGAATAAAAGAGATAAGACACAAGAATCAACATGAAAAGTAAAAGTGGAAAATGCATACATATGTGTACTAAAGGGCATGTTTCACAGGATCATCAAGACATTTTTCATAAAATCCCCAAACTTTGAAACCGTCCAAAAGTCCATCAATGGGAAAGTAAATAAATTATGGAATATCCCTACAATGGAATACTATACAGGAATGAGATTGAAAAACTACAATTTGTTATGTGATTAAATTCAATCTTGGCCTCTTTATCTTCATCACCTAAATAGTCCTTGGATGCTTGTATTGTGTATGGGGTGTGTGTGAGTGTGTGAGTGTGTGTGTGTGTATGCTTGTGCGTGTCTGTAAATATATATTTATAATGTTATATTCAAATGTCATATATATTTATAGATGATGCCATGTGATTATTTATATCTATTTGTATGTCTTTATGTATATTCCAGAATTTTGCATTTTTTTCAGAACAGTTAGCCTGAACAAACTATCTCCTTCTATCCAGACACATACTCAGAATCTTTTTAACCAATACTACATAGACATATATTTTTTGAGCATTTTTAAATAAAATTTTATTTTAATCTAAAAATACTCCCTTTATTTCTGGAATTTTAAATATCTGGAATATGACAAATAACATAGTCACAAAATAATGGGTTAAAAATAAGCAGAAATCAAAGAATACCTACTGTATGACTATAGTTACATACATTTTATACAAAGGAAAAACTGATATACAGTTTTAGAGTTTGATTATCTTTGTAGTAGAGACAAGAAGAACACTTCTTTGATGCTGGAGAAATTCTATTTCTCTATCTGGGTGACAGTTACCTGTGAAAATCTTGTGAAAATTTATTGATGTGATCACTTATGAGTTGAGGACTTTCCTGAATTTAAGGTACACAAACAAAAAACCTTTAAGAAATAAAAACCTTTCCTGAGTATTAGTCTTCTTTTAGCAGTGTGAAATTACAAGTTTAATTACAAAAATAAGAAAAAGCATATAAAACTTATTTGACAAAATTCCACTTCTGATTCACATCCTAAACTATCATTCCAATTATTTCTAAACAGCATTATAAGTAAGCATGATTTTAAATTCTGCTAAAATATCATCACAGTGACTATTATAAAAAGCCATGCTCTCAAAATATGAAGAAAACTCTCATATTTACCATTTTATTATTTTTAAAGGAAAAATATATAATGATGGCAAATAATTTACATTATCCAAAATTTTAGATAGGTGTAATATGTGTGCATATGTGTATATTTGTATACACACATTACATGTTTGTGTATTTGTATATGTGTACATGTGATAGATGTGTGTCTGCATATGTATACATGGACAGATATATATATGTATGTATATGTGGGTGTATATACACACATACAACATTCACAAATGGTTATACATATGGTACAGAAACATGTCTTACTCTTTTCTGAAACTTGCAATTTTCACTGAAAAACTCTTAAACATTCTTTATGTCAACTGAGTTCCCCTTCATTTTCACTTTTACTGATTTATTTATTTATCTGTGGCAATGGGACTTTTAACTTCCTAAGTCCCTAGCATACTACTACCAGTGATCAAATTCAGTATAATAGTATTGTATAACAATTGTACAATGGTATAATACTATTGCTATACAAGTTATTCAACTGCTTACTTTTTTCCTCCTCAGTATGGATGTTTTATATCCATATTTCTGCATGCTATCTCTTCTGTTTTTGTCTCCCTGCCACATGGCACTTCACAGTGTACAGCCACCACGTTTTAGCCACTCAGACTCCCAGTGATATGCATCCAGATATCCAGATGCTGCCTCCAACTTCTCACGCCACAAATAACACTGGGGGAAAACAAAAAATGTTCACACATGCCTACATATGGACCTGAATGAGAATTTTCTCCAGTATAAAGCAGAACTTCTATTTATCTAGTATGCACATATATAATTTACCTAAGTACCACCAAGTTGCTCTCCAGAATGGCTACATCAATCTGTATTCTCACCAGCAGGGCAGAGGGGTACCACACCTCCACATTGCCGTTTGTACTTGAATACCACCAAGCTTTCTAGACTTTGGTCAATTTATAGGTAAATTGGTATTTAATTGTTGTTTTAATTTGAATTTCATCAACTTGTAAATTTTTGGATTTCCACTTAAGTACATTGCCTATCTACATCTTTGTCTGTTTTCCTCTTGGGGTTGAAGTAGATTTTCTTGTTGATTTAAAGGAGTTCCTTGCACCATATTTTCAAGATACTAGTTTCTTGAGAATTTTTGACATTGAAAATCTCTTCTTTCATACTCTCTTATCTATCACTTAACTTTATGCATATTATTGTTTCTTAATATTAATTTCTTATTTTTAGTGTAATCAAATCTATTGTTTCTTAGAGTTTTGTCATTTGAATTATTTTTAGTGTTTCCATGCTCCTAAGTCACAAAGATTATCTCATATTTTTTTCATTAATTTTAGTTTTGCCTTTCACATGTTTTCCACATGCTTTTACCTTTTCACATTAACCTATATGGACTCTATGTGGTGTAAAAATATAATAATTTTCAGTTGTTCATCCCTTATTCTTCTCAATGGCTACACAATATCACATTATGACTACATTTCAGTGTATTTAACCAGTATGCAATTAATGACTATTCAGATGACTTTTTTAGGCTTTGTTATTATACTCAGTGATGTAAGGAGTATCTTTGTGGAGCTACTAGGTCATTGTGTATATATGTTTTTAGTGTTGTTTGTTTTGATTTATTGTCAGAATACCCTCTAAACTACTGTTCTGTGACATCCAATAAAAGTACCCTTCATGAATATAAATTTATAGACAATCAAAAGTTATCTACGATTGGAAGAGATCAATCAAGATGGTGGAGTAAAAGGACCTGGAGCTCACTTCCCCCATGAACACATCAAAAATATACCTACGTGTGGAATAATTCTCACTGAAAACTAACTGGAAACTGGTGGAAGGACTCCTGTACAACAAATGCTATAAGAACGATAAACACATAATACGGTAGGAAGGAAAGAAAGCAATCAGGTCAGGATCTGTGCCCCTGGATTGAGGACTCAGAGGAAAAGGGAGATTACACACATGGACACCTGCCCTGGGGAGCAAGCAGCGAGAGCCACAGGTTGGGTGCCCCAGTCCTGGGGCCCTACCCAGAGGAGGCAAGCCCCCTTGGGTGGTTGGAGAGACTGGGACTAACAGGAGAGCTGTGGGAAGCCTGGGCTACACTCACTAGGAGCATGCGCTGGTTCGCCCACAAGGCAGAGTAGAGAGAGTTCTAGTCTAATAGCTGCAAGGTTTCCTGCAACTGCCTCAGTGCAATTGTTCCAGCCCCACTCCATATCATAGCATGGCACTGAATCTGGGGTAGCCACTACCAGAGAGAAGAGTCAACCCAAGGACACAGAGGTCACCCGGTCCTGACCTAGAGCCTGGGTGGTAGGTGGCGGTCATTTTTTGTGCTTTACTCAAGCAGCACATCAGAAGCAGCCCAGGTCTCTGACAGCAGCCATTCCACCACAGCTCACCTCCTGATACATGCAAGGGACCACTCGAGCCTCACCCACACTGCAGTATGGCTCCACAACAGGGTGTGAGTGTGGAGGCTGCGGGCAGTGATAGGCTTTGAGGGACAAAGGGCACTTGTACCTGAGGCTGCAATTGAGTGGAGCAAGGGAAACAAATACAGGCACATGCATAGGCAGTGCAGTGGAGACAGGTCAGACCTCTGTCTGTGGTCAGCACAAGCCGAGAGCCCATACGGGCCCCAATTGCTTCAGCACTCCCCCACTCGAAGGCAAGTGACCCAGGACAGGGAGAAAAGAAAACATGCACGTAAAGGGAACAGAGTCAGCTCAGGCCCAGCCCTCAGGTATTCTGCTCAGGCAATTTGGGATCAGACCTCACTCTCCATAGGGTGGTGATGGCTACGGAACAGAGGGGAAGTCCTGCCTCACACGTGGCTCTGGCCTTAGCCCCTCCATCTCCAGCTCCACACCCTACCAAGGTGACAACTACCAGCACACCCTGAGGAAAGACCTGACTTGAGTTCACATAAAATCCAGCTCTCCCACCAAAGGCACTGGGCATATGCAGTCTGTATAGGGAAGCTCCCGCATAAGGATACCCTTTTGAGACCACAATAGGTAACTTTCACCTAAATTCATAGAGGAGGAGAAAGTTAAGCAAAATGAAAAAGCAAGAGAAACCCCCTGGAAAAAATAAATAAGGAAATAGAAATAATTTACCAGATAAAGAATTCAAAGCATTGGTTATAAAAATGTTAACTGAATTAGGGAAAAGATTAGATTTACACACAGATTTTTTTTAATTAATTATTGGGTTGTGTGGGATCCTTAGTTGTAGCTCATGTGCTCCTTTGTTGTGGCTCGCTGGCTCCTTAGTTGTGGCTCACCAGCTCCTTACTTGTGACACACGGCTTCCTTAGTTGTGGCATGCAAACTCTTAGTTGCAGCATGCATGTGGGACCTAGTTTCCTGACCAGAGGTGGAATCTGGGTCCCCTGAATTGGGAGCACAGAGTCTTATCCGCTGCACCACCAGGGAAGTCCCCTACATGTTGATAATTTTAATAAGAAATTAGAAAATACAAAAAAGACCCAATCAGAAATGAAGAAGTCAATAGCTAGAATAAAAACACATCAGAAGGATTAGCAAGTTTGTAAATGGACTTATTTTATTAAACTAACTTTTGAAAAGAAAACACATCAGAAAGAATAAATAATAGACTAAGTGATACAGAAAAATGAAAAAGTGATCTGGGAGATAGAATAATGGAAATCACCCAATCAGAACAGCAAAAAGCAAAGCAAATTTTTAAAAATGAAAATAGTCTAAGAGATCTCTGAGATAGTGTTAAGCGTACCAACATTCACATTATGGGAGTCCCAGAAGGAGAAGAGAGAGAGAATGGGATCAAAAATGTATTTGAAGAAATTATGGTTGAAAATTTTCCAAACCTGAAAAAGTAAACAGATATCCAGGTATAGGAAGCACAGAAGGTCCCAAACAGAATGAACCCAAACAGACCCACACCAAGACATATAATTAAAATGGCTAAAGATAAAGAGAATTCTAAAGGCAGCAAGAGAAAAATGAAGAGTTATATATAAGGGAATCACCATACGGCTATCAGCTGATTTCTCTGCAGAAACTTTGCAGGCCCGAAGGGAGTGTCATGATATTTTCAAAGTGCTGAAAGGGAAAAACCTGTAACCTAAGATACTCTGCCTGGAAAGATTACCATTTAGAATAGAAAGAGAGAGAAAGGACTTCTCAGACAAGCAAAAACTAAAAGAATTCATAAATACTATAGCTACCCTAAAAGAAATGCTAAATGGTCTTCTTTAAGTGGAAAAGAAGTAAGAATTTATAGGAAAGGAAAAATTCCACTAGGAAAGGCAAATATACAGTAAAGATTGAGGATCAACCCCTTAAATAAGGCAGTATGAAAATTAAAAGACAAACATTTGTAAAAGCAACTATAACTACAATAAACAATTAAGGGATAAACATGAAGTTGTAAAATATGACTTCAAAAACACAAAACAGAGGGGAAGGAAGGGGAGTGTAAAGTGTAGATCTTTTAGAATGTGTTTGAACTTAAATGACTATCAGTTTAAAACAAGTATTTCATAGATATAGTTATAGGTCAATGTACATGGACCCCATGGTAACCACAAATCAAAAACGTACAATAGATACATAAAAAGAAAGGAACTAAAAAGAAAGGAACACAAGCATACTACTAAAGAAAATATTTGCAAATGACATGATCTACAAGGAGTTAATATCCAAAATATATAAATAGCTCATACAACTCAGTATCAAAAAAAAAAAAAGTAAAAACAGCCCAATCAGAAAAATGGGCAGAAGACCTAAACAGAAATTTTCCAAAGAAGATGTACAAATGACTAACAGGCACATGAAAACATGTTCAACATTGCTAATTATTAGAGAAATGCAAATCAAAACCACAATGAGGTATCACCTCACACCTGTCAGAATGACTATCATCAAAAAAGTTTACAAATAATAAATGCTACAGAGATGTAGAGAAAAGGGAACCCTCCTACACTGTTGGTGAGGATGTAAATTGATGCAGCCTCTGTGGTAAACAGTATGGAGGTGCCTCAAAAAACTAAAAATAGACCTATCATATGATACAACAATTCTACTTCTTTGGATATATCCCCCCAAAAATGAAAACACTAATTCAAAAAGATACATGCACCCCAATATTCATAGCACCACTATTCACAATAGCCAAGATACAGAAAATACCTAAGTGCCCATCAATAGATGACTGGTTGAAGAATATGTGGTATACATACATATACAATGGAATATTACTCAGCTATTAAAAATAGAATGAAATACTGCCATTTACAGCAATGTGAATGCACCTAGAGAATATTATGCTTAGTGAAATGTCAGACAGAGAAAGACAAATACTGCATATTATCACTTATATGTGGAACTTAAAAAATAAAACAAACAAATATATAAAGCAAAATATAAACAGATTCCCAGGTATAGAAAACAAGCTGGTGGTTACAGCAGGGAGAGAGAAGGAGGCAGAGGCAATATAGGGGTATGAGATTAAGAGATACAAACTACTATGTATAAAAGATAAGCAACAAATATATACTGTGTAGCACAGAAAATTATAGCCATTATCTTGCAATAACTTTTAATGGATTATAATCTATAAAAATACTGAATTACTATGTTGTATACCTGAAACTTTGTAAATCAACTATACTTCAATTTAAAATGTTATCTGACATTCTATTGTGTTATTAAAGATTTTTAAATTAAAATACTTTATTCCACTACCCATGCTAAGGATTGATTTTATTTTTATTTGAGATCCTTAATTTTTTCTTTACATTCTTTGATGTATCATATGATATTTTATACATTTTCCCTAAGAAAGAAAACATGGTGGTAGAATGGTAGCAGACACTTTAAAAGAAAAAGTATCTCTTGGAAATATAGCAATTCATGATTATAGTCCTTCCTCTAGGGAGGTACAAATAAAAATAGACTTCTGAAAAACCTGCAACCTAAGATACTCTACTTTGATTTCATATTAATAGACTTCATACTAAAATCAGAAATATCACTTGCAAAGTAATTATCCAAACCTAAGCATATTCATACTTACTTAATTTTTGTAAGTATTTTCACCAAAGGGCTCTTGTCTTATCAAATAAAATGATGATAACTATTATGAAATATTTTAAAGGTACTTGACTGTAATTTTGGCTGGAAACAAAATATTTGCTAAAACCAGAAAACATTTAGCAGTTGGTCCTATTTTTGGAAGAGAGATTTTAAATTATTTTGGGGGAAAAATGCACTAACTCATTTTTAAGCAAAATTGAACATTTTATTTCAGGGCAGGAATAAACCTCCTGTATGAATGAAATATTTAGTGACTGAGCTAAAATGAGACAGCCCTGATATACTTTTATTGTAACATTATGTTAGCTAGGGTGTAACGTGATAGGCCTTTTCGTTCATTGTTGGTGGGGCTGTAAAATGATATAAACTGATTGGAATAAAATTTGGCAACACATTCAATACATTAAATATAGGATGTTGGTTAAAATACTGTGAGGATATTCAATAGACTGTTCTGTGGTGTTATTGAAGAAAATATTTAAACATGGAAAAATCATTAAAATTTGTTAAAGAAAAAATAAGTTTTTTAAATGAATGCTTTACACATTTTACTCTTTCCTTTACTCTCCAGTGATTAGAAAATTATATATTCTGTCTACTCCTCTATTAATATCAATCATGAAATAATATTTATTTAAACCCCAAAGTATGTTGACTCAACTCTCTCACTTCCAGTTTCCTTCTTCCTTTATACTTTATAATAATTTCAAATTTGAAACAGATTATTATTGATAAATTACTTTTACTTTATTAATCTCCCCTTTCAAGAATAATTTTTTTTTTTTGCGGTACGCGGGCCTCTCACTATTGTGGCCTCTCCTGTTGCGGAGTACAGGCTCCGGACGTGCAGGCCCAGCGGCCATGGCTCACGGGCCCAGCCGCTCCACGGCACATGGGATCTTTCTGGACCGGGGCACGAACCCGTGTCCCCTGCATTGGCAGGCGGACTCTCAACCACTGCGCCACCAGGGAGGCCCTCAAGAATAATTTTAATATTTTCATTAGATTCCTTAACTATATTTTGTAATAAGTGTTTGAAAAAAAGCTCTAAGGTTTATAGATTTCATTTCTCACCACTCTTTTATTTTACCTCATATTCTTTTGTTCTTCTGTTATGTTGATTCATTTCTCATTTGGTTAGAACATGTCCTCCAAAAATTTTTTCACAAAAGTTTCAATGGTTTATTTTTCTGGGACCCTTTGGGTCTGAGAACATTGTTTCTATCTCATTTGTGAATGACTCATAGCTTCTCTTTATTTAGAAACCTTGAATTACAATTTTTCACCGTCAAAGCATATGTAGATGTGGTTTCCTTGGTGTGAAGCATTTATGATGAGAATAAATTTATGCTAAATTTTCTTCTCCTCCCTTTCTCTGTAACCCTGTGTTTTTTGTGCTATGGTTCATAACATTATTTTCAAATGCTGACTTTTCATTAGAGTAAGATTGGTTATAATTCTCTTTCCTTTGATATTTTTTGTAGGCACTTGGTGAGTATTAATCTGAAGACTCACTCTTTCTTCATGTCAGGGAAATTTTCTTCTATTGTTTCTTCTTATTGTTTCTCCATTTGCTCTATTCTTTTTCTGTCTGTAATTCCTTGCCGTTTTCAACTTGTACTTGCATACTGAAATGACCTATTTGTAGACCAGTTTGGCTCTTTTTTCCTCCCTCTTTAACTGGAAGAGAAAACAGTGAGGGAATATAGGGGTATAATGGTGTTTATAGTCAGTGATCTTTTATGGTAGGATTAAAGGTAATGTAAAATTTGTAAACATTTTAAATTTCATGTGTCCAAATTTTAAAAATATCAACAAAAAATATATACTACTTTTGTAATATTAAGAAAAACTGTTTTCAAAAATAAAGAAATCATTTGAAGAAGAAGCATGTAAAAATTACAGGGATGGCCTTTCATTGCAATGATTAGTGACCAACTCTGGCCACACTATTATGGATTCTTGTGTTTTACAATCTGAGAGAGATGTAAGATCCAATAAATGATTTAGTGATGCTAATAATTATGGTTATAATACCATACAGCAAACGTGTGTAAAATTAGAGAAGACGAGAGGTTACATTGCCTGAAGAGGTAACATTCAGATGAGCTTAAAGAAAATTTTTTCAGAGTATGAGGGGCTTTCATACTGAGGTCATATATTTCCATCCTATGATACCAACCCCAATGGAAAGTTTAAGATACTATAGCTTTTTCCCCCAAAAATGAGGAGTTGATTTTAGGAAACTCCCACAGTGGAAAACTTGGCAATTAAGGAATTTATGATTCAGTGTGAGAAATAAGACTAGAAGAAATCCCTGAAATCCCTCAAAAATTTATTTAGCAATAAAATAATAATGACAGCACAGTAATAATGACAGTTGATGATATCCAAGCCTTAAATTTATAATAATATATACTGAGCTTTTAATTTCCATTTATTATTTCAAACACTCCAGAAGTATTTTAGAATCTCCCGCTGATGCTCCAAATATTTGTAAAGTGTTTGTTTTTGATTTGTTTTGCACTAATAGACATGTTTACAATGAGAGATTTTGTGTGTATGTTCTTGCCTATGTCTGGGTCTTCTCCAAAGAATGATGCCTTTTGGGTTCTAATATCTGGAATTTTGCAGCTTCATCTGTGTCCTGCCTTCATTAGCATTTATTGGATTAGTTTCACCCTTTACCTTCTTGTAGATGATTCCAGAGTGTGGCTGTAAGGGCTGCCTTGGCATTCCTTCAGTTTCCTTACCTCCTTTCCTCTGATCCTCCAGTCTTTTTTCTTAACTGCCCTGAACAGCTGAGCCCAGAAATTTGGCACTGCCCATAAATCTACACATATTCTCAGCTCAGACTACTTTTCCTGCCACAAAAAGTAGCTGACCAGGTAAATCACTCAAAGCTCTGCTTGCTGGGAAGAGCTTACCAATGGCTTTCAAGCCTACCTTTACTATGGTATTGATGCAGCCAACCATCCTTTTATGGCTTGCACCTTGTAAGACAGCCCATCTGGTAATGATCTTTGAGATTTTGGTCCTCCATCAGCTTGTCTTACAGGAGCCCCCATATGGCCATTTATGAGAGTTGAGATGGGGGCACTGGCTCTCCTGCAGCATATTTGTCGCTAGGAAAACTGTCTCTATTTCATGCAGTTAACAATATCCACAGTTGTCTGTGCGTCAAAGTACCATCTGGGCTCCATCTTAGATGTTCCTTTGCCATGTTATGATAGATTCCTGTGCTGCCTGCCTGATCAATATATGACTCTGAAAGAGCCCAGCTTGTGACGAAAGTCCTGCATCCCTGGTCACTTGTTCTGAAACATTCCATCTCTTTCAGGGTACAGAAGGATGACGATATACAATTTTTCATTGCAAATGACATGTCCTTGTTGCAGAACACCGGGGTCTTCCACTGTGACTCTCCCACTGGCATTTGTCATGAACTCCTCTCTGCATCACTTTTCACCACTGGCATGTGATTGCATGACCCAAGTGGCTGGAATGCAGGCACTGTAGCCTGCCCCTGGGATAGATCCTTTTCCTACTTCAGGGATCACTCAAAGATGATAGAATATGGGTCAAATTCATGTTTCTGGTTATGTGGAATTTACTAAAATGATTATATGTATTAGGCAGTACCCTCATTGATTGCCCATTTATTTTGTCCCTAGGAAAATTGTCCCTATTTCAACCGATTAAGAATCTCCTCAATTCTCTGTGAATCAAGGCCCCTTGGGTACCACTCTGATCTCACTCATTACACAGTTGTCCCTGAATGCTCGTAGGTAGTACTACCACCTTGTATCTATTGCTTTGGGACTCTGTCACCCCCACGGCTCTCAGTGAACAAGCTCTGTGTCAGGCTGCAGAGGAGAGTTAATGATCAGGTGCCTTTCTCACTGGCACATTCACAGCAGCCTTGTGAATACTGAGTCCTCTGGGCCTTGCCTTGGAACATAATCTTCCATCCCCTCCAGCATGGCCGCTTTGTTGAACCTTTTACTTCCTTCTTCGACCACCTGCTTTGCACCATTCAGCTTTGCAACTTCACTCAGTGGGGTCATCTTGTTTCCCAGGCTTCTAGGAACCAGTCTCCCAACAAGTTTGCATCATCCCCTGATGTTAAATCCTGCATCCTGATAGAGGGACCCACTCTTTTCACCCCTTGCTATGTTCCAAACACCTTGATCAAGCACCCTCAAAATCCAGTCCGTAAGTACTCCCATCATTTTTGCCTGTATATACTGGATTTCTTACTACTCCTTTGGCATAAAGTCCTTACCAGGCCCAGCATGCCTTCAGTAAACTGTGACTTAACTTCAGTTTTTGGCTTGGCAGCCAGCAAAGGAGGTGGTGGACCGGGTGGTCCTACAGAAGTGACAACTCATGGTACCTTCCCATACAGGGAGAATACTAGCTCTTAATAGGGAATGATAAGCCACCTTTTCAGGCTCTGAGGACTTGAGGGGGCATCCAATATTCAGGGTGCATGAGGTTTACTGGGGGCTGATGCATATGAAAGATTAAGAGAAAAAAGGCAGAATTTGGCAGGAGAGCCTCTGACTGCGATAAAGATCTGACAAAGAATAGCCAAGCCAACAAGGAGATCCAATGCAAAGACTGCCTATTAGAAGGACCCTGGTACCTTATGCCATGCTCGGGCATTGGCTGGGGCTGCCTGGGAGGAGTGTGATCTCAGATGGAAAGCTGAGGTGGACCTTGGAGGGGCAATAATGGCAGGTTGTCAACTATCTGTGTTCCTTGCCTCTGAATGTCAAGGTCTTTATGGAAGAAAGATCTCAGAGGCACAGTCCATGGCTGCTGCAGTCAGCAAGGTCTTCCCACGATGAGAACTTAGTGAGAAGTTATCAGTTTTGTAGTTTTCATCGCCCGTTTTCTTCAGGACATGTGCTCATGGAGAGACACTGAGCAAAATAGCCCAACACCACACATTGTTCTCTCTCAGGAATCTATCGTCTAATTTTTCGCAAGTTAAATATATGCTCACAGGATTCAACCGCAGCATAAATACAAAAACTAAAATTATTTTCTTTAATATTATGCATTCACCATCTATTGTTTTTTACTATAGGCATAACTTGTTTTATTGTGCTTTGCTTTATTGCAATTTGCAGATATTGCATTTTGAAGTTGGTGACAATTCTGCATCTAGTAAGTCTGTCGGCGCCATTTTTCCAACAGCATTTGTTCACTTCATGTCTCTGTGTCACATGTTGGCAATTGTCTCAATATTTCAAACTTTTTCATCATTATTGTATTTTTATGGTGATCTGTGATCAGTGATCTTTGGTGTTACTACCATGATTCACTGAAGGCTCAGATGACGGTTAGCATTTTCTAGCAATAAAGTATTTTTAATTAAGGTGGGTACTTTTTTATACATAATGCTATTGCACACTTAACAGACTACAGTAAAGTGTAAACATAACTTTTATATGCACTGGGAAACCAAAAAAATTTGTGTGACTCTATTGACACATTTACTTTATTGCCATGGTCTGAAACCAAACCTGCAGTATCTCTAAGGTATGTCTGTACGATATATTCCAAATCTCTATATCATAAATCATAGAAAATTACACCTAGATGAGACTTTGATGTTCATCAAGTCAATCTTCACATTTCATAAATGAGATAAATGAAATTCAACTCAATTAACCAGCTATAAGTGGAAAACACAGTTTCTGGGATTGAGGGTTGCTGTATTTACCAAATAAAAATACAGGATGCCCACTTATATTTTCATCCCAGATAAGCAACAAATAATTTTGTGGTATATGTATATCTATGCAATATTTGGGACAAGCTTATACTAAAAAGCCATTCAGTATGTATCTGAAATTCAAATTTAACTAGGTGTCCTGAATGTTATCTGGAAACTCTATCCATGCTTCAAAATCACTATGTCCCCTCATCACTTACAGCTTCAACTCCCAAATTCTCTGAGGGTGTTGCAAATTTCTATTGTGCACTGAAACTAAAAGACGTCATGTGCTAGACTGCAGAGAAAAGATTGGTAAAGAAGAGACAGTGGAACAAGGCTATGCGTGGCATTTGTAATAAAAACAAAAGTACATTTAAAAAACTGTGTTATTAAAAAAACACACACTGATCAAATACTCTATGGGATGTGCCTTGCTGGGTGCCAGGCCTGTGCTTCTACCACTCTAGGTCATGATTTATCAGTGGACTGAGAAATCAATTCAGTGAGTTGTGACCAGCATTACTGTTTTTAATAGAATGAGATAGACTGGAACAGAAAATATCATCATGTAATTTTACATAGAAAGGCTAAATATTTTGTGAAAATTTTGTTTCCATTACCTATTTGTGTGTGTGTACTGGATCACACTGTGCTAGGCCCACTGAGTGCTGGCAACAGAAAGTTCATCTGAAATCAGCCACGAGAACTGACCCTTGCTCTTTCCTCACAAATCCATTTCTACAGAGTCTCAAAGTCTAGGGTCATTCTAACTGATACAGCAACACACTACATCCCACTGTCCATCCCCATCAGAGAAGAGAAAGGGCTCTATCTAAAGGCAGAAAGAGGTTTATGACAAGTAGACATAACCATGAGGTTTTAAAACACTCTTGAACAGCAGGCAATGCATCCCCAAGAATAATGGTTAAGAGCCATTGGACTATGAGAGTCAGGGAAAGTCAGGGGAGACCTTGGCAACTACCATAATGAAGTCACGTGTGCACCAAACTACCATGTTAACTACAAACATTTCTTCCAGCATGAACACATTATCAATTCCTCTGGGATACAATTTTTAAACATGCATTCTTTGAAAAAGCTCCTTTGGAATTCTGTGCTTTTATATAGTTAAAGTGGTTTAAGTTTTAAAATAAGTTTTATTTTCCTTCCATGAGATAGCAAAACATGACATCTTGCTAATGATAAGTTAAAAGAGTATGCTGATTATAAATATTGGTTTTGTTTTCCTTACAGGAGTGGCATTTTCAAGAGGAATATGATTATTTATAAAATGGAAACAATCAAGACATAGAAAAAGTTTGCAGTCATGACTTAGCTGGCACAACCTTCCTTGGAAGCTTGACTCTGTCCAGTACCCTTGACCTGTGGGTATGACTGCTTTTTCCAGCTCACACAGTTACCCAGCAGGATTAGAAAGGAGTTGATACTTACTTTTCTGTAATTTTTTCCTCTCAACTAAGTTGAGGTTTTCTAGTTTTAACAAGTGATCAGATTGCAACTTACATTTATTTTCCCCAAATCTACCACATCTGATTTAGTGAAAACATAAAAAAAAAAAATACCAAATTGCATCTGGACACAGTACCTTATATTTGTTCTTTTATTATTGATGTTATTTGTTTGTTACTTTTGCTTTTTTTAATCCCAAAATTGAAGCTGCATCAGAGAAAAATACCTTCATTCCATGTGGTATCCTATTCAATCCAAAAAAAAAAAAAAGAAATCTCTGAATTAGGTATTATATCAACTAAATTGAATCATGCATACCCTTTTAATTTAAAGCACTAACAAGTTGAAATATTATAAAGGAGAGTAATGATCTATGTCAAAGGGAAGTAAAACATTGGACTCTGCTGTCTATATTTGTAAACATTATGCACAATAGAATGAAGAGTCAAAAGAGTGGTACTTGGGAATAACCCTATAGCCATAATGTCTTTGAGACACATCTTGTCCTTTTAAAATGACTCTTCTTCTTTTTAAGGGGGCAGAGTTAGCAACCATAGTTGGAACAGGAAAAAGAAGAGCACCACTCTACAATGTTTAAGCTCACCTTTAGAACTGAGCATTTTTACAGAGGGCAACTTCCCATTTGCTGAGGAAATAATATCCTAGAAAATGAGTAAGAAATAAATATCCTCAGATTAATGCTATATACATTTGCCATAGGTTTCATTAAATATTCATGGTGCACACATGTACAGGTCAAATTGCCTTTAAATATTAAATTTATTTCCAGTGGTAGGAAATTTCAGATTTATTCCGTGTTGATAAGGAGCAGCGATGGAACCCATGCATTATTATCTGTGAGCAAATTCAGCTGCTGGTTTCACTGGGTTCCTAAAGTTAGAAGGGGCTTAACTCACCAAAATGTGAAATAGCCTCAAGTGTCTTTGTCTCTGTCCTAGAAATCACAACAGGAACTTAAAGATGTATTAAAAACCTAAGTATTGGGCTTCCCTGGTGGCGCAGTGGTTGGGAGTCCGCCTGCCGATGCTGGGGACGCTGATTTCGTGCCCAGGTCCGGGAGGATCCCACATGCCACGGAGCGGCTGGGCCCGTGAGCCATGGCCGCCGAGCCTGCGCGTTCGGAGTCTGTGCTCCGCGGCGGGAGAGGCCGCAGCCGTGAGAGGCCCGCATACCGCAAAAAAAAAACCCTAAGTATTTTACACATACTTTAAAGAAGAAATGGGTTGTTTAGCGCTTCCTGTGTATCATGCCTCAGGCATGTTATACAAATCTCACTTAATACCACCAGACGGCTGAAGTAGGAATTATTATCCTTCCACATGATGCAAGTGATGAAAAAAAAAAAAAAAAAAAAAAGGTTCAGAGAGAGAACTTGCACGTGATCATAGGAAATGGCAGGATCTGCATGGAAATCTGGTTCAAAAGGGTCCAGCAGTTCAAGTGCATCTATGGTAATGTCAATTGTCACATGGGGCTCTGTAGATCACAGCGTTCTCCAAGCATTAACAACTTGAACAAATCAAGCCTTGGCTAGCTTTCCCTTCCTGCACAGCAGTGGAGAAACACTCTGGATTCAAGTCTGAAGGATTTTTTGGTCTGGACACTCTTCTTCCTCTGACTACTGAGGTACTTGCATTTCACATTCCTCTGATTTTTTTTCATCAAGGATAAACCAGGAATAATATTACAGGTACTGCCAATCTCATAGTAGTGTCAAAGGATTGGCTGAGATGTTATATGGGGTCACTGTGTAGGGAAATGCTAAGTCCAAAGTCAATGTAGGGCTTATGTGGATCTCATCCCCCACCCATCCCTGGGAACAGGCTGGTCCAGCATCTTGCACCTGTTCACCACCTCAGGTTCTGGTGTCACCTCTACGGAGATGACTCCCAAATTCATTTCCAAAGACTATTATTCCCAAAGCGTCTCCAATTGAGAATTTTGATGTTTCTATAAATTGGCTTTATAGAGAGTTACTGAGCAACTTGGGGACTATGATAAGAAGACATTCAGCATAGAGGTTTAAGCATATGTCTAAGTTGATTAAACAATTTATCATCCAAACTGGGAGATTCTTTGAATAATATTAATAATTATGCTGAGGGCTTCCCTGGTGGTGCGGTGGTTGAGAGTCCGCCTGCCGATTCAGGGGACATGGGTTCGTGCCCCAGTCCAGGAAGATCCTACATGCAGTGGAGCAGCTGGGCCCATGAGCCACGGCCGCTGAGCCAGCGCGTCCGGAGCCTGTGCTCCGCAGCAGGAGAGGCCACAATAGTGAGAGGCCCGCGTACCGCAAAAAAAATAAAATAAAATAAAATATAATAATAATTATGCTGAGACAAAGGGTTTACACCAGGACTGTCCCACACACAGTGAGAGGAAGGGTCACCCCATATATACCCTGATATAAAACCATCCTACTTAGAGAAACATTAGTGGATGTTAATTGTCTCCCCACCTGTATTTATGGGTGTTAGTTCAACTGCTTTGCTAGTTGCAAAGCCGTATTATCAGAGTAAAAGTGTATTGGTAAACTGTATGGGAACTAAAATTAGGAATAAAACCATTTTCTTAGAAAAAAAATAAAAATAAAACCATCCTACTTAATCCTCCATGCTTACATATATTTTAGGACCTCCACCTTAATTTAAAAAAAAAAACAAACAAACGAAAGCAATTGGATTGTGTTTACTGAAAGTGTTATTTTGATAAATATAAAAATGTTAAATATGCCACCAAGTTTCTAAGCTTGTTCTCTTTATTTTTTTAAATATGCCAGTTATGTCAAAAAAAAAAACTAATCGGAAGTGGTTCAGAGCTCTCTGAACCTCAGAGAGGCTCTAGGCACACCCCTAGACTTGACCTTTCCCCTGGTTCTGTCAGTGCAGTTTTAACTAGCTGGACATTCTCAGCTCAATGCTTTCTCAAATTCAGTACAGGTAAAACCAAACTCCCCTAAGGCAGGTTCATCTTCATTTGACTATGCTAGGGAACATTAGGTGACTGCTCCTGGTTCTACTGTACTTGGGTCCAACACCTTCCCAAGATATCATAGTGTGACACTTTGCGACTCTTGAGCTACAAGGGAAGCAGAGGAGAGGAGAGATGTAAATGAGAGTCAAGGCCAGAATCCCTGTTTGGTGGCACTTCCAACGGCTTCTGTTGCCTGTGATTTTGCATCCTCCATGGGGCAGGGTGCACAAGCTGCAATGTCAAAGAGAACTCTAGGAGCAGGGCAGAGAGCCAGGCACCTGAGCCTCGGTTGGCAGCTCAGAGTGGCTCAGGCAAGTGGCTTCTGGGGAAGGGAAGGTGACAGGGACACATGCTGCTTCCCCATCTGACACTTACCTGCAGTACCATCTGTAGCACCTACTCAGAGCCGGGAAGTTTCATGGTCTCTGGGGGAAAAGAGGGCCCTCCACTGTAATCTTGTAGACCCTGAGTTGATGGTTGCCTGTGCTGAAATATCAGTGGCAACTCCTGGTTCATAAAAATCCACCGAGATAAAGACATCCTTTAGAATCTTCCAGCAGGCTCTGATCCCAATGCCTGTGTAATTGGCCTCCCATACAACTGTCTCCTGCTGCCTGGTTGAATGAATTGCTTTACACATCCACGTCAACACTTACACCTGCATCGGTACACACCCCACAAGTGATGTTTTTACATCTTCAGGGATGAGTTTCACAATATTATAAGGTGATCTTTAGCAGAGAAAATGCCCTCATGGAAGGAAGATCACTAGCAATCATCCAAATTATGCTTGGTCCTGTAAGGACAATGCTATAGGTACCCTGAGGGATGCTATATGAGGAGATCTGCAAGGCAATGACATGTTGCCCATTTCTCTGAGGTGATCATTTCTCTGAGGATCCTCTGACCGTGGGGCCGATGGAGGTCCCTGGATACACTGATGCCCTTGATCAGACCCTTAAGTCACTAAGCAGTGTCCTTCATCTCTCTAGTCTGTCTGTCCTGCTGGCATCCATGATGGAAGTGGAGTTATTACAACCCATGGTGAAGCCATGACCAGTCACCCAAGTGGCTCCGTGACGGAGAAACTTCTGTTCCTTCAAACTAGTCTTTCGCGGTCTCTTTGTTGCCAAAACCTAAGCTGTACTACAAATATTTTTATGTTTCACCTTTAAAATAGGGCATTGTTTTCCCATTTACACATCAGAAAACTGAATTTCCAAAGGTTCAGTTCCTTTCTTAAATCACATAACTATTAAATAAAATAGCCAACCAATGTTTAAGTACCTTTTCTTGACAAGCCTACATTTGGAACTTTTTCCTTAGACAATTGAATATTTGCTCTTAATAATAAAAAACATTTCCAATTATTATTTCAAAATCATTTGGGTTTCTAGAAAACTAGAGAGAAAAGCAGCCTGAATTCAGTGTCTATCATTAAATTTCCAAAATGCCCTGAAATTAGGTAATTACTTAACGAGCAGAATATTGCTTTTTAAATAAAAGTGAATAATTTAAACATAAGTTTAGAGGGAGCTTATCTTAAAATAAGCGATATTGTATGTTACATGGGTTATTGCAAAATCAGACTAAGGATCACAGAGAATCACAATGCTGATGGCCTTGTCTGGCAAATAAACTACTTTACAGAAAATGTTAAGACAACTCTATAGCTAAATTTATGTCTTCTCCATGACTAAATTATTTTCTTCTCATAGACTCTAATTTTCTTGAGTATAGAATCTCTGTAAGATTAGCCTTTTTATGTACAAAACTCCTCACACATTTCTGAACATAGAATACATGCTTAAAATATGCTTATTCACTTAACGTATACAATATTCCCATCCTAGTTTTAGCCTCTGAGAATCAAAAGTATTTGCATAGCGTTTCACATTATAAATCACTTTTATAAATGATAGCTTTAGGTACAATTAGGAGGACTATCTCCAATATAAGCCATAGAAACTAGAGCTGAGATAAACGTAAAGAGTTTACCAAGATGACATGGCTTTTAAAAGCTGTGTCTTGACACGCCCAACTTACCTCTTTTGACTTGAGCTACTACAATCTTGCTTGTATTCGACTGAAGACTTTGCTTAATGAATGGATGTATCAATCAATCAGTGAAATCATTAGAAAGTGAGCAGTAAAATCATGTTGTGAAGCAACCAGCTAATTGATGATAAGTACCAAGGTTATTATTTATGTGCTCTTAATTATTTTTTTCAAACAAGAGTGACCCAGATGCAACACAAACACAAACAAAAACGATACCTCGCCAAAACGAAAGCCACACTGTTGCAAGGGGCATGTATGTTTCTTTACACTCAAAGAGGTTCAGAAGTGCTTGCCTGATGAAGAGGACTCACAAAGAACTGGATAGTTTGGCATCATAGTCCAAGTGATTCCTTGTTGGCCATGACCATTGTCACAAGACTGGATTTAGCTTCAGACGTATTGCGTGCCATCTGGCTCCAAAGAGCAAATCTATTTTTATAATATCATATTTGCAATAAGGGAAAACTACACACATGCTCAGAGTTGGATGAGCTTCCATTTTTAACACTACTGACTTTCATTCGTCTTCTGGGGGCCCCGAACTGGGTGGGCTCTTTTTCTCTGCTCCAAGTCTTATCTCTGTTAAGTTGTATGATTAGGATCCCAAAGTCACTGAACAAACAGGGTAGGATTCTCCATAACAGACCTTTTGTTCATATACATTTCACTGGCTTTTGTTCTAGAAGTCAGAAAACGGCTATCATCTCTACACTAATAATATCCTTCAGTAAATGATAAAGCCAAGTCCAAAGTAAACCAGGAAGCTTTATCAGCATGTCAAAGCGATCCCCTTACAGCTCTGTACTTGCCAACTGTGCATCCATTTCCTAGACACAGACTTGATGCACATTAAAAGGCACTTACCAGAGTGGGTGTTTGTTTGCCAAAGGAGGGCCGGCTGCCCTCTGATTCCAGTCACCCCGGTTGTCACTCTCATCAGAGGAAGAGAGGTGTACTTTACAGTAAGACTCCTTCCTTGATGATCTCTTGACTCGGAGTCTGGGGGAAATTCAGAGCATCCTGCCAAGTGGTTCTTTCTCTTTCTGCTGGTTAACATTAACTGATGGACTTCTCAGAGGGAAAGTATATTTCTTACCGCAAATCCACAGAATGCTGCAGTTACTCTTTCACTCATGTTGTCAGAGAAGATGAGTCAAAAGGGATTTACACATGCAGTTCATCCTAACAGATGGCCATTCCCCTATATTCTGAGAGAAGTTGAAAAATCAATCCGCATCCTCTTTAATTCCAAATTAGGCAAATTAGCACGCTGGCCTTGATTATTGGGAGAAGATTTAGCAAAATGGACACAGTAAAAAAGGTGAAAGATGTAAAATATTTAGAAAGGCCCATATCTCACCTCATTTAAAATTCTGTGTCCCTCCCCTCCCCCACTTCTGACATACAAATGATGCTTATCTGTGGAGTGAAAACAGTACTATTCTTTCCTTTCCTTTCGTTTTCTGTGTGTGTGTGACTTACCACCCTATGTCCAGGAAAGGTTGCTGTATACATCCATATGCTTGTATAATTTGTGCAAGTGAATATGTAAATATAAAAAAATGTGTCTACTGTATGTACATCACACACCAAAATAGCATGTGGGTCTGTGTAGCCAATAACAGGAACAGTGGAGGCTGCTAACATTGGATAATG